>NC_051156.1:112113538-112316038 GCF_013339745.2 Dermacentor silvarum | reverse complement strand
CTGAGAGCCGCATGGGAGATGAGAGAAATACGTTCTTAGCCAGCCTGTCAAGGCTGTCACTCCGATATATATATATATATATTGTGAGCGCTAACTGGGCAGTTCATCATCGTCTTCATGTGTATATACCCATCCTTATAATCACCATCATTTTGTCGGGTTGGTGTTCGTGGGCTGTCTCGCGCTGTGTGACAATAGAAGAGCTCTGCCTTCGTCCCGGGCGTCGTCTCACAAGTGGTGGAAAGTGCGTTGATATCCCCGTCCTCTTGCTCTACCAGTCACCCCTGGAGCTCCGCTCTGGTCGACGGTTGTGCTCGCCAACACCAGTCATGGCACAAGCCACCGCATCCACTGCTGCTACCACCTCAGCTCCGCCAGCTGGGCCTATTTCGTCCGTCACCGCACAGCAACGCGACTCGCGTTGCGGTGATGTTGTCTTCCAACTAGAACTGCTAACCCTGGGACTGTTAGCTAGCGCCACCACTCACAAATCTGAGTTTGTGAGTGGTGGCGTCTATATATATATATATATATATATATATATATATATATATATATTGTGAGCGCATTTTGCGCATATCGTCGTCGTCATTTGTACATACGACTCATCATCATCTTTTGTCTCGTGCGGTGCTTCGTCTCTGACTCGGGCGGCTGCTCAGAAATAAAGGCATCGCATCGGCCGACGTCTCACAAGTGGTGGAGAGTGCTTTCGATTCCCACGTCCTCTTACTTTCCCGATTCCCCTGGAGCTCCGATCCGGTCGCCGTTTGCTCTCGCCTACCACGGTGATGGCAGAAACCAACCCGTCCACCAGTGCTGCTACCACCTCTGCTCAGCCCGCTGGGCCTACCTGGACGGTGAACACCACACACCGAGATCCTCCCGTCTTTGCCGGCCTCCGCGGCGACGACGTCGACGATTGGCTCGATCACTACAACAGAGCCAGCGACGCCAATCATTGGGACGACACGCACAAATTGCGGTATGTCGCTTTTTACTTGACCGAAGTTGCGAAGACATGGTTTTTTAACCACGAAAGTGACTTTTCGGACTGGTCATCATTCACCCAGCAATTTCGCCAGATATTCGGCATGTCCTCTGGACGCTCCGCCGTCGCGAAACAGAAGCTGGCAACGCGCATACAAGAACAAGACGAGTCCTATACGTCCTACATTGAGGACGTCCTCGCTCTCTGCCGCCGCGCACAGAGTGACATGGCGGAAGCTGATCGCGTTCGCCACATACTGAAAGGCATCAACACGGTCGCCTTTAATGCTCTCGTCATGCAGAACCCAAACTGCGTTGGGGATATTATCACGGCCTGCCAGCGTCTCGACACGCTCCAGTCTATTCGCCTGCCACGCGCCTCTACCGACCCTCATCTCAACGGTGATGCTGAGCTGCGCGCCCTGATACGCACTCTCATCAGGGAGGAGCTTCACGGCCATCTTTCTGGACCTACGACGCTTGCAACCGTTCGCCCCGCTCCTCCTGGACTGCGTGACATCGTCAAGGACGAACTGGCGTCGATGACAAACGTCCAAATGGACAAGTCTACTGCACCATTTCGTCCGCCAAGTTATGCCGAAATTGCCTCCCGGCCTCCCTCGACCGTTCCGTCTCCACGTGCCGAAGCTTACCGCGACCCCCTAGCTTCGCTGGCAGCGAATACTCCTGCAGAGCCGTACTACTCTCTGTGGCGGTCGTCGCGCCCTGTTTGTTTCTACTGCGGTATTCGCGGCCACATTTCTCGCTTCTGCCGTCGGCGTCAGCAAGATGAAAGGCGGGGCTATGCTACCTTTGAGCGAGACAGCGCACATAGGTTTGACTCCTACGTTCCCGGGCGTCACCGAGGTGAAAGGCGAGGCTATGACACCTTTAAGCGAGAAAGGATACCAGGCCCAGATTCGTACGTTCCCGGACCATACACAACCTCTTCCGGTCGCTCTCCTTCACCTTCCCAGGACATGGCTCGAGCATCCCGCTCGCCCCGGCGTCGCTCTCCTTCACCTTACCGCCGTTCCTCATCGCCCTTGCGTGCTGCTTCCCACGTTGTGGACACCCGTCCGGAAAACTAGAGGCTGTAGTTTTCGGAGGAGAAACTGCATCGTATCGGACTGTCCCAATTCCTCCTGCTCGCCCCGCCAATTTGCTCTCAGTTTGTGTGGAAGGTCTTTCCGTCGACGCCCTTGTAGATACTGGATCCGCTATTTCTGTTATACATCGTGAACTGTGCTTCCGTCTGCGAAAAGTGCAAACGCCGTATGTTGGTCCGGTCCTGTGTGGTGCCAATGACGTTCCCATCTTTCCTACCGGACAGTGCACAGCTCGCGTCCTGATAGACGGTATTCGTCACCATGTGCAATTTGCGGTGCTTTCGACGTGCGCTCATGAGATGATATTAGGATGGGACTTCCTGTCTGCTGCTTCTGCACTAATTTCGTGCGGCGACCCAAGCATCCACATCAGCGACACCGAGACTTATGCTGTTTTCGATTCCCCGTGTCCCAACCTCATTGCAGCAGCGGATTTTATTATACAACCAGACGAAGAACGTGTTCTTACCCTTGAGTCAACAGACATTGTCGACGGAGACGCATTGGTTGTACCTTCTCAGCGCTGCATTTCTCGAGGACTCGCCATCGCTTCTTGCTTGGTCCGGTTCTCGAGTGGCTATGCCAGCCTCACAGCCTTTAACACGACTCCTGAGCCACTACTACTGCCCAAAGGGTCTACCGTCGCCAAGCTCGCCGACGCTGCGCCGGTATGTGTCGTCAGTGTTTCGCCTGCCACATCTTCCGCGCATTGTACGCCCGCAGAAGGCCACACTAGTGCTATTAAGGCCACCTTGAGTGGAGATCTCAATCCGGCCCAGACGGATGCACTCCTCACCATTTTAATGAAGCATGCAGCTTGTTTTGACGTTTCTTCGCGAGGCCTGGGTCAGACCGCTGTAACTACTCATCGAATTGAAACAGACGGCTCTCGCATCATTCGCCGTCGCCCGTACCGTGTGTCACCTTCGGAGCGAAAAGTTATAGAAGAACAAGTGAACGACATGCTGACACGCAACATTATAAGGCCTTCAGCAAGCCCTTGGTCTTCTCCTGTTGTGCTTGTTAAGAAAAAGTATGGTTCTGTGCGCTTTTGCATCGATTATAGGGCGCTAAACAAAATTACCCGCAAGGATGTTTATCCTATGCCTCGTATTGACGATGCTTTGGATACCTTACAAGGTGCCGAGTATTTCTCGAGCCTCGACTTGCGCTCAGGATATTGGCAGATTCCAATGCATGAGCAAGATAAAGAAAAGACTGCGTTTGCTACACCTGATGGCCTTTTCGAATTTAACGTGATGCCTTTTGGACTGTGCAATGCGCCAGCTACGTTTGAACGTATGATAGATACAGTACTCCGTGGCTTAAAGTGGAAGACATGCCTTTGTTACTTGGACGACATTGTCATCTTTTCGTCGAGTTTCTCCCAGCACCTACAACGTCTAGACCAAGTTCTGACGTGTCTAGCAAAGGCTGGTCTCCAACTCAATATTAAAAAGTGCCGCTTTGCAAGCCGAAGCATTAAAGTATTGGGCCACGTCGTCAGTAAGCATGGCATCCAGCCTGATCCCGATAAAATCGCTGCAGTGCTGCAATTTCCGCCACCAACCACACTTAAAGAACTCCGCAGCTTTCTAGGACTCGCGTCCTACTTCCGCCGCTTTGTCCGTGACTTCGCCACCATCGCCGCTCCTCTACACAAACTTCTGACTTCGAGCGCGTCCTTTGTGTGGTCGGACGACTGTGAAGCCGCCTTCCAGACCCTCAAACGACTTCTCACGTCAGGGCCCGTGCTCCGTCATTTCGATGCAACCGCCCCTACTATTCTACACACTGATGCCAGTGGGCATGGACTTGGCGCTGTCCTGCTGCAGCGGAATCAGAAATCTGAAGAGCAAGTCGTGGCTTATGCAAGTCGTACGCTTTCTCCTGCTGAGCGCAACTACACAATTACAGAACAGGAATGCCTCGCCATCGTGTGGTCAATACAAAAATTTCGACCCTATCTCTACGGCCGCCATTTCACAATTGTGACCGACCATCATGCCCTCTGTTGGTTGTCGTCCCTGAAAAACTTGTCTGGACGCCTAGGCCGTTGGGTACTGCGCTTGCAGGAATATGACTTTACTGTCACGTATAGGTCCGGCAAACAACATCAAGATGCCGACGCTTTGTCACGCTGCCCGCTGTCTCCAAACGCCCATGCTTCACCTTCGGTCTGCACGTCCCCATCTAGCCACTCGTCTCAGAACACGTCCAGTAGCCCGGGACAGGCGGTTGCCTCAGTTGACTTTCTTCCGTCCACTGACCTCGTCTCACTCCAGCGTACTGACCCATACTGCCGAACGCTGATCGACCGACTTACTGGCTTGGCACGACCCCCCAACAGTCGCTTAAGGCGACAACTTTCACGTTTTAAGCTTCAGGGTGGAGCGTTATTTCGATTAATCTACCATCCTTCCGGTAACCGGTGGGTACCAGTCATACCTCGCTCACTTCGACTCCAAGTATTAGAAGCATTTCACGACGACGCGACGGCTGGCCACTTGGGCTTTCTTAAGACCTACGACCGCATCAAAACGCGTTGTTTCTGGCCGGGTCTTTCCGTCTCTGTCGCCAAATACGTTAGCTCCTGCGCGTCATGCCAACACAGAAAACGCTCGACATCCCTTCCAGCCGGTCCTCTGCAGCCTCTACCATGCCCGTCCACCCCCTTCGAAATTGTGGGCATAGACTTGTACGGACCCCTCCCACTCACGCCCGCTGGTCACCGCTGGATCGTTACCGCAGTGGATCATCTCACGCGGTACGCGGAGACAGCTGCTCTCCGCTCTGGTACTGCCTCCGAAGTCGCCGACTTTTTCGTGCACGCTATCGTTTTGCGCCACGGCGCACCTCGTGTCCTCCTGAGTGACCGTGGCAAGATGTTTCTTTCGCATGTTCTTCGTGAAGTCCTCCAGGCCTCTGACACCACCCATAAGACCACATCAGCGTACCATCCGCAAACAAATGGCCTTACCGAGCGTTTTCATCGAACTTTGTCCGACATGATGTCAATGTATGTTCGACCCGATCACACCAACTGGGACACCATCCTACCTTTCGTGACGTTTGCGTACAATACTGCCGTCCAACGTACAACCAATTACAGTCCCTTCTTCCTTGTGTACGGTCGTGCGCCGTCTTTCGTCTTGGACACTACACTCCTTTCAGCACCTGCGGCTCCATCCGCGTCTCTTCCTGAAGAATTTGCTGCTCGCATCGCCCGCTGCCGTGAAATTGCTCGCGCCAACACCGCTACCATTCAGGACAAAAGGAAAATTCGTTATGATGCGACGCGTCGCGTTGCTTCGTTCCGCCCAGGCGACGAAGTTCTTTTGTGGACACCTGTTCGCGCACCGGGCCTCTGTGAAAAGTTTCTCCAGAGATATCTCGGCCCCTACACCGTTTTGCAAAGAACTTCGGCCGTTAACTACCGCGTCACTCCTGTCAGCTCAGCTACTGACCGCCGCCGCGGCCGCTCTACTGAAATCGTTCACGTCTCTCGCCTGAAACCTTTTATTCGCCGTACCTACCCTTTCTAGCTTGCGGTCTTGCTGACCGCTTTCCTGAAGGGGGGAAGTTAGTGTGAGCGCATTTTGCGCATATCGTCGTCGTCATTTGTACATACGACTCATCATCATCTTTTGTCTCGTGCGGTGCTTCGTCTCTGACTCGGGCGGCTGCTCAGAAATAAAGGCATCGCATCGGCCGACGTCTCACAATATATATATATATATATCTATATATATATATATATATATGCATAAATAACATAAGAAATGCTGAGACGTCGGCCTGAGAGTAGCATGCTTTCGCCTGCTACTCTACACAGGGCGAAACGGAAAGGGGACAAAAAAGAGTGATGAAAGATGAGGACAGGGAGAAGAGTTGCATATATAGAGGGTCTCCCAGCTACCAAATAGCACGATTTATAAAAATAAGAACGGCGTTACGCGAAGCAAACCTAGTGCGTATTGTTTCCACTACCATGGATTAGCCGCCAGTAATTTTTTCGTTGCTGAGATTTAATAACGTAATTGTTATTAATTGTCTAACTCCAGTACTGCCCTAATTATCAAAGTGTCAATGAGAAGACTGTAGAGCAACATGAAAAACTCCCGATACAGATTTCTGTTGCTCAACACGTCCTACATAAATGTGTTTTTCCGAGCGGGAAAGAAGCCTGCGAATACACAGAAAATGCTTCGAGCGGCCAGTCGCGCGACAATTCTGCGTGTATTCACGGGCTCTTTCACACACGAAAAAAAAAAAACATTTATGTACACGTATTGAGCAACAGAAAGCTGTATCGGGAGTTTTTCCTATTGCTCTTCAATCTTCTCATTGACACTTTGATAATGAGGACAGTACTTCTCGAGTTAGATAATTAATTACAATTAGCTAATTAAATCTCAGTAATGAAAAAAATGTCGCAGTTTCGCCCGAAAGCGAAGCATCGATTGCGATAGCAAATTAGTAGAGAGCTATTTGGAGTAGGGATAGTGGTTTTATCGGCTGCATAAACTTGGACACATTCGCTTACTAAGTGAATTAACGATCGTGGTGTCAGCGCGCACAAGCAAACATGAATAGATCACACTGAATGACCGCAGACAACGACTGTGAAAACGCTTACGCAAGCGCCGCCGCCGCGAAGGCTCGCGCGGTCTATCGCTTCAACGGAAACTGAGCGGCGAATGCACAGCGCATACAAAGGTCAGAGCCATGTGGAGATAAGAGACGGTGCGGGCGACCGCCAACGCAGGGCAAAGTGCAGAAGAGTTGTGCAGAGTTGAAGTTGTTGGCAGAGGAGAAGCTGCCCCCCTCCCCCACCTCCTTCCCGCGCTGCCTTCCCGCTTTGTTGCTATCGCTTGAGAGATTAAGTGGCAAGATACGCCTTTGGTGCTGGAGCACAGCACCGCCCCGCCTCCCTCCCTCCCATGCCCCCACGGCCTTTCGCGCGATGGTCGCGTTTGCTTTCCGCCGTGCGTTCGCCCTCCGTGATAGCGCGCGTCCCCCGCGCGCTTTTGCTCGCCCATACGGCGCGCGGCAACGATTTTATCGCCCTTGGAATCTATACGGAACCTCACGGCGACGGCGACGACGACGGTGACGCCAACGGCAGAAATCCGGTTGAAGTGTCCATATAATTGCTATAGCAATAAAATTACTGGCGGCTACTCCACTGTACTGGAAACAATACGCACTAGGTTTGCTTCGCGTAACGCCGTTCCTCTTTTTTAATATCGTGCTGCATGATAGCTGGGACATCCCATACACACTAACACAGTGGTTTCCCTAAAGTCTTGCGTCTAGTCCGGTGATCTTCAGGTAGTCCAGAGCAGCCCTTGTAGCTATTGATGATATTGTGCGGTCACACATTTCGGAAAAAGTAATATTTTGCTGTCACTCCGGGATAAAAGCGCTGCAGGACAGACAACACACAGTTACAGTGAAAATGAAATATCGTTTCCCAATTATTTTGACTGAACAATTCCATAATGCAATCCGCCATCTCGATAACGCGATATAGGTGAACACCTGAAAGCGTGAGTTTTGGCTGGACCTGTGAACAATAATGAATTCGTACCCGTGCATGTGCTTCCGGTCCGGAACGCGTAGCCCTTTCGTCCGCTAGTAATGCATAATACTAGGTGCACCCAGTCATACTCTTCTGCTATCTGTTTGTGGTAACGGCGTAACACGGTAATGAATTAGGTATCCGCTCTTGATGTGCGTTCGAGCACTCTAGCATTCATTAGGTGCCTTCTTTTGAAGCGCAGTTTGTCAGTAAAAAAATAACCTTCTTTTATGGACGCATGCTGTTGCAGAGACGCGACAAAACGCGGTATAGCTATGACTACATGGCAAGAGTCTTCTCTAACATGGAAGGTGATGATTCATGTTCGCGTGCAATGGAAGCCTGCGCAATACCCAAGAAATTGCGCATACTCTGCACCCACAGCGAAAAATGATGACGAAATTACGATTACTCAGATAATGTCGCATTGGGAGTTCATTAAGGCGCCTTTATTGACGACAATAACACGCAGAGAGTAAAAACAAAGGTTCCATCAGCCGTCGGTCGCTACCAAGGCTTCCTGGAGCACATAGCTACAACTGAGAAGCTGTGTTATACTTTTTGTAGCACTGTGCTCATACATGAGCCTATATTTTTGTGATTGTTCGGAGCTATACTTAAAGTTCACAATACTCAGTTCGATAGTGAAAGAAACCGTTGCCCCGATAGTGAACCTGGATGCCTTGCTGGCAACGTGCTCGTGTTCCGTGCTAATTCCTATCGCTGAGGCTGAACAGGACTGCCTCAATAAATTTCGGTGGTAACTGGAATGGCATCCGGCTGCGCTCCCCTCGATATAACGGAGAACTTCTCAGGACGTGTACAGGTGGCTGTGGCGTTTTAGCCGTTCTACACCGCTCTTAAGATACTGAAGGAGTTGTGGATTACGCACAATAAACGACAATGCCTATACTACTGATAACATCTTTTTGCGTGCGGAGGTTTTCGAAGTGCTTATTTTCGAAAGAGGCGTTCAAAATGAGACGTCATACAAAATGAAGGGAGGGTAAGCCTGTATTCGGCCTAATACCGGGTGGCTAGTGTGCTAGAAGGCTGTTGAACATCGGGCATCTGTTATACAGATTGATGTCGTAAGCAATGACTGCCTAAAGCTTGTGACTGATAGTTCAATGTCATATGACGAATTTAATTAGGATGTTGGAAAAAGAATAAATTACTTTTATATCTCAGTGCTAGAAGCTGTGTCGCTAATGCGAAGTGCCTGTACACAGTATAGTGTACGTGCTGTATGACGTGCTGTAAGTGCGAATTGAAACTAATAGTCAAGTATAAAAAATGATACCTTACAGTACCCCATAAACAAGCACTAACCATGCACACGGTGTAAACCCTTGCGCCGGTTTAGACAGTTAGATGGTCTAACTGGAGTAGGGAGTTTTTTTTTTTTTAAGGTAAAATAGTTCTTGTTGAGTTACCACTGTTTTTCCGTATCGGTTGTGTTTGTAGCCTCTTTCGTAAGCCAATCGCGAGATATTCTGAGTCTAAAAATGTGTGATGATATATGCTACAGGGTATGCGTCCCTGGGATCACTTTTCGTTTTGTAGCATTCATTAGCCGCATTCATTGGCAGCCATTCATTGTTGTAGTCTGGCATCATTCATTGTTCTGAAGCAGACACCATCAATTTTTTACACCAATTCATATCGTGCCAGCAATGGACCTAGGCGGACGTTCAAAGCTACAAAATTCAGGTGATTGCTCTGGCGCGTTGATAATTTCAAGAGGACTGCGTTCGCTAAATTGAAGTTTGTGATTTTCAGATCAAGAAAGTTCCGTGCTACCTTTGAATTGTTCGCACCACAAAAAGAAGACTACGGTGAGTTGGCCTATTTCTCGCACCCGTCTATGCTATTGTTCTTGTCCAACTGAAAGATGTCGAATGACTGAGGCATTCACGGTGCAGGACAAAGTAGAATAACAGGGAGAAGACAAAGAATAAATGCATTGTTGAGAGCACAGAGTGTTTCACATTTCGCGTCCGTCTGAACTATGAAGACCCATTAATCACCTTTAGTTTATTGCTGTGCAAGCTGCATCATATACCGCGACGCCCCCTATGAGTAATAGTAAATTGCACAAAGTTTTAGGTCGTTATAGCCGTGTTCATAAGGAGTACGAGGTGGATTTTTAGATTTCCTCTCTACTTTGGTTCCTATTGAAGCTTGAAAGTAACTTATAAGTCTCGACGAAAGCTTAATCTAGAGACCATGTTACCAGCGGTATTTCTTGCTCCACTCAGACCTTGTAACTTATTCTTATGGCTCCTTGCTAAGATTTGTTGACCTTATTTCCTCACGCGTAGCTCCTAGCTAAGCGGGAAGCACCTTTACCGTTAACGTTTGTCAGGGTGGTTGTTCTTTTACAGCAGATATGGTACACGCTAGTTTCTGTAGACCAAGAACGCCGTAGCCTTGATAAAAAGCAAACGCGTGTCGCCGGTGTGCCTCAGGTGCGCTTAATAGCCAGTGGGTGCGTCTGTCTGGCTGGTGACGTCATGCACTTCATAGCCAAGTTAAATCAGTTGCGTTCCAGCCGTGTAATGGGTAGGCCGTTTAGTGTGCGGACTGAGGAAGAGCAGCATGCCTACGAAGAACAACGGCCTGATCAGAAGTGGGAATTGGCGCGAAGGCGGCGGGAACTAATGCCTTCCGCCGCCTTCGCGCCTATTCCCGCTCAAGCATCGTTAGAGAACCCATGGCCGTCTACCATAGCGACCACAAAGCTACGCGTATTATCACCTTAGTCACAACATAACAACGGCAGTTGAAAATGACAGCTCATGTGGTATATTTAAATCAATATATGTTATCACCATGTATACAGCTCCACTGGTCATCCACCTTTACAGAATGTAATGGCACTGAGTTTTACTAAACCATTCATTTTTGTTTGTGTAGAACAGTGGTGCGTGTCGGTTGCCGTCACCAATAGGTTGTTCTTGTTCACTTTAATATAGGAGGCATGTTTGTATGATTGGAACGTATGGTTCCTTCCGTTAATTTAGGTTTCTGTTGAGTAGTCATCAGCATCACTCGCCATATGGAGTGCTTTGACACCATGTTTCCTGCGAGGTTATCTTTAAACACGATTCCACACAGAACTAATATTTGCGGTAATGACAGTATTACGTTCTAGAAAAAAGTTTCGAAGCTAGTTCGGTATCGTTAGTAATAAATCAAAAGAACTTCCACGGTACTTTAAGATATCTCCACGAAGCCTCCGAAAGCAACTACACTGAGTATGTAAGATTAAAATGTACGACTATAGAACACGTTGACATACCTCATAGTACCCAATTTCAGTGAAATTAATAGCTAAGGAAGAAATTCTCTAAGATCATTGCACAATTTCTTTACATTTGTAATTCTTACCACTCGACTCGAGAAAACTATCGCTGAACGCTGGCACTAATGCATTCACTGGTCTTCTTGGGGGGGGGGGGATAAGTAGTAAAGCAAACATATTGCGGATAACGGGATTTCATTTGCGCACTCGCTCGCTTTTCATGCATTGGTTAAACTACAGAGAAGGTATTATTTTATGGCGAAATTATTATACAACCGGGCGGACAAAAACTCACATGCAACTAAAAAAGGGTAGGGCCGTTTAGAAAGCTGTTTTATGATCACAGATAAAACGAAAAAAAATTGGGCGGAAACTATCGACGATTATTATCAATATGAACGATCGTCCCGAACGAATGAACGGGTGAACGAGAGAGATAGCTAGTAAAAAAGAGAGGACGAACGTTTCCCTTGCCGAATATCACCAAGGACGATCGACAATCGACCTACGAGTACCATCAACCACATACTGGCTAACAACCACGAAAATGACCGAAAGAGCCAATGGAAGCTGTTCGCTTTAAAACATTCCATCCTGAGTAAATTTTCGGTGTTATACTTGCGCTTTACGGCATCATTACTCCACTGCTATATAGGATGCAAAGCGCGATCATAGCTTGATACTACCCTTCTGCATGCTGTTTCTGCCTCACTAATATGAATAACGTATGAATCAGAGCTTCCTCGCGAAAAATATTCACTGAGCTCCTTTACATACATAAGTACGTTCTCTGTATCTTCTTTGGTTCTGGTCACTTTTTAAAGCATATCCTCGCTCTATGTTGGCAGAAGCAACTGATTCTACGCGCATGTCTGTGTTTCTTGTCGTCCAGTCTTCATTCGCGCTTTTAACTTATAAGACTATGGAATATAACTATAGCCAAACTACCACCCTTCTGATTCTACCATTGTGTTATACTTTCATGGAGCCGATACCACGCTCAACGGGGTTCGAACACATTTTCTGCCTTTAAGTTACATTGTGTTTAAGCGCGCAACACAGCAAAAACAACAACAAAAAATCCTTAAAAATTTTCATAGTCTAAGGGTCAGTCATGGTGATAGAGGTGGTTACTACTGCTTCTACCCAACCTCCCTACATTTTCCAATCAATAAACTACTTCTACGTCTTCTCCTCTACTGCACAAAGCACAAAAATGATGTAACTTGTGTGTATTTACGGACTTGATAGATTAGCCATGTATGGGGTAAGCATGATCGCTAATAAATGCCTTGTAATTCTATTTATACGTGTCTTTATGTTCGTCATAAGTCAACACGCTAAATATTAGCCGGAAGGTTTCTCAAAGCCGTGTTTCGAGACGATAACACTGTGGAATAATGCAATGATATATTGCATAATTTATAATCAGCTTCAGTCTCATGCGTTTTGTTTGTGGCGGTAAATCTGTAAAAATTGTGCTGTCTGATATTAAAACAATATTGAAGAGATGTTTCCACTTGATACGACAATATTTATGTAGAATGATCCAAATGCCCCTTATTGGTTACTCGTTATATCCAGTGTCCAAATTGCTATAATAAATGATCTTACATGATCACGGGATCAGTACTTTTTGTGCGTGTGATATAGAAAGGAAATCCTGTCATTTGGCTCCATTACATTCGGCTACACCTCTATACAGCTTTCGTTTAATTCTGGCATCTTAAGGCAGAAAAACTATTGCAAAATGAAAATGTAACAGAAAGTCAAGACGGGTAATTAAAAGCACAGCTGCTACGCTAGTAGTGGTACACATTTAGTATGCTCCTCGCGTGGTTGCCTGCCATTATTTTGGGAATGAGCTTTCAAAACAATGTAACAACGGTCAGGCAGGAATAAAGTATTTGATCTTGCTGAATATATGTGAAATGCTCAATATCTAATGGTCTTCCTTAAAGTTCTCAAGAGTGAGGGCGTTGTAAATGTAACACAGTTTTATTTTCATTCTCCCTGTGAATGAAGGAAGTGCACACCACCATGGTGCGCGTTCTGCAAGTTTTTCGCTGAATAGTTTACTGATATTCTTTGTGATTGCAGAATGATGACGCTGTTAGAACATGCTCCTTCATGTGCAAAACAGGAAAAGCCCACGTCTTAGTCATCGAGGAAAAGGGGACGCCGTGTGTGGTAAGGCAATGCCTTTATGTATCGACGAGGTAATTTCTTGGAGATGACTGTATTGTCACTGCATAGAAGTCATACACAAGATCTATAACAGCAGTGTAAGATGACGGACGTGCACTAACTGTAAGAGAAACAATTTTTCATTTTCGTGATCGTGCTACACGCCTGTCAAGAATGAACTCTTTTCGTGCTAGAGAGTTGATATACATGAAATGAAGACTCTATACACAAACAGACTACTTCTTCCAAGCGTAGTAAAACAAAAGTGATAGTTGTACGCTTTTAAGTCTAAGGACCTCGTAAGACAAAAATTGGAGAACCAGTGGCTTTTATAACGAGAAGGAACAAGGAAGGCGTGCTTAAACCTTATCTCACCTGATACCCACATATTTTGTCACATTAGGGATATTTTTGTCATTCAGTGGAATTTGCATGCTTCATCCGCAGAAAGCGCTTTACAGTACGCATTTTTTGGGAGGTTTAGTAACTGCGGAGGTAAAAACGCATGAATGTTTGTTAAGCGATTCTAGTGATGTGACGAGTCACCTTTCCTACCAGGGCCATTACCTCGACCAGCATCCTATAAGCACAGTATGATCCGTGATTTTGCCATGTTTAAGCCAATAGACTTGGTGACGCTAAGGCCCTGTGATCCGCATAATTTTCTTTCTCTCCTTTCCGGCTCTTCTGTGATTTCTAATGGAAGCTTTTAATACGCAGCCGTTGGAGGACAATCTCCGTGTTATTTACTTTGCTGCTGTTTTCTGTGTGGTGGCAAGCGCGAACTCTACCGTTTAACGGAACCTGTGACGTCGGCCTTGCTGGAGAGGTGAATATTAGCGGGTGGCCTGTAATAGGAATTCTATGCCGCTTTCGGGGCATGTATAGCTTTAATAGTGCATGCACAGTCACCACCTTTAAGAGGCGCCATATGTTTATTTGCTTAGGGGTTTTATATTTAACGTTTTATATATGCCTCTGAATGTGGACAGAAGGAAAACAACAAGAATAACGACACGTAAGAATAGGCTACCTCAGAGAAGTTGTGCACCTACTTTTGCAATCTTCTGAATCCAGTTGCACTATCTCTGCTGATTTTGCTTTGTAATAAGATTGCTTTCACTATTCGTGCGTGCTTATATCTATCTACAGCTCTAGTGACACATCTTAATAATGTTTTCTTTTTTCGTTATCTCTTTTTATACAGGGAAGCCGTGGCAAACGGGGCATTTGCATCGGCAAGATATGCCGGACGCATCGAGCGGTTGCAACATTGTCCGCCGCTTCAGGAAATTGGAGCGAAGACGCGGAAATCACGAGAAAAAACAACCCCGGTGGTCTTTTACAACTGAATATTCTTTGACACATAAGCCTAACTGGTACACCTTCCTTGTACGTCACAGGAAACACCAGCGTTGTGGATGCTAAGCGCTCCAGGAATTATTTCACGGAAGGGGGCAATTCTGTCTATCTCAGCGGATCCACTACCCAGTTGGAAGGTAGTTCAGAAAGTCCAACCGCTATAACGAAAGATAGCACTGAGACTAAAATGCGCTTACATTCTATGGTAGCTGCGGGCATATCTACTGGTACGTCGGTGAGTCCAGATTCACAGGTACATCTTAGTACAACAGAAAAGCCGTTGTTCAAACATCAGGGCTCAGATACCGACGGTGGACATGCAGTAAGCCCTACAATATCCACACCTGAAATAGTGGCAAACGAAGAAGCATATACACGCATCCAAGAATACGCAGAAAAATCGACCATGGTTTCAGTGACCAAGTATACTTCCACGCAAGGTCCATTAAAATTTGAAGCTAAAGTCACATCCATAGAGCCTTCCCTCGGTAAAACGCGGTTAAAGAAGTCAAGTGATTCATTCGAGTCCATGCTAGAAACAGCACCTCCTACAAGAATGCAGGCACTGCCGAAATCCGAGATTGGAGACAAACAAACAATAGACAAAAAATCTGACCTTGGCTTTCCAAAACGCGCCAGTGAAAACCTTGTTCCGTCGTTAACGTCAGAAAGATATTACACGAATTCTACGGTCCATGCGTTAAGCAAATTGCCGAGTACTATATTCACTGAAGTATCACAAGTCCCACATTTTTCGAGAGTAGTCAATAACCACACCAGCACCGCGTTTTCACGTCGTATTGCAAGAAAGAGCTCTGATGTCGACATAGCTGGAACACATATTAGTGAATCGTTCAACGTTCAAACCTCTCCTGTTTATGATCACGTGACAACAGCAGCGGAAGAGCGCCAAATAATATCAGCAGCTAGAACAACAGCAGACGCTGTGATCAATTCGAAAGGAAATAGTGATACTTTTCTTACAAAGCCTGCCACTCCAATATCGACTACGGTAGAAAAACGCGAAATAATTCATGAAAATCTTCTGCGTGGTGAAACTCCTTTAGCATATTATACCGAAACCACGCCTGTACCGACGAAACCAATGCTGATCACTCTGCGCTTCGATAGAACATCGACTGCAGCATTTCGTCGAAGAAATTTCGCGCACACGCATGAGGTTGAAACCACACATCACGTTTCCCCAATTGCAGAGCGTGAACGCTTTCGCAGAATTTCGACTGCATCTGTGGATCAAACACAGCCCATGGCCGACTCAGCAGCCACTCCAGTCATTACAACACTTAATAGAGAGGTTGATGTACCTTTCGTAACAAACGCCAAGTTAGCTGCAACAGAAGTCTTCATAGCGCCGTCCGTGCGGGCAACTTCGGGAAATGGAAATCGGCATGTTGACTTAGGAAGCAGCCATCAAGGGCAGAGAACCACTCATTATTTTCACTGACTTTTTCCAGAAGTTTGCAACTCGATCAATCACTAATAGAACCGCTCCGCCTGCTCAGAATAACATGCGTCCGTTCAGCGCGTGAACTGCAGATAGGTTAACTGCAAATCGGTGGACTGCTTGACGGACAGTTGCAGACACCATCTGACCCAAACTTTTCTACGAAGGACCATTTCTTTGTCTGACCCCTTTGTCACAGGCGTTTGTGAAAACGTTGTCTCCAAGCTGAAGCTTCCAACGATCCCGTGCCACTGATCGATAATCTTCATCTGATGTCGTAGCCTTGTACGGCGTTGACAGATTTAACTTATCAATAAATGGGGACATTAGGTGAGGTTCAGATCATGGTCACTGTACTGGAAGCAAGATATATACGACTGATGTCTGCTATCCGACAAAATGTTTGTAATAAAATGTTGTCATACTATTCAAACATTTTTGATGAAAGTAATTTTTTTCATCGTCAAAACGCCTGTTTCATGTACGGCCAAGTGTCATTACTGCAATCTTTTACTGCGAAAGCAGTTAAGTGCTCAAAAAAAGTTGTGTCTTGTGCATCCGTCCGTCGCTCCTTTTTGTCGGTTACGTTAACGACGACCATTGTTTAGACTGTTTAGTTTAGCGGGGTCATCCCACTGGTGTGCACTCACTCGTTCGTAGGGAGACAGCCAATCCTCCACGTAGTGGTTTTCGGTGCCACTGAATATAACAGGTTATCGCTGTCTGGGGATGCCGCAACAAATGACAGCCGAGCTTCTTGAGGTGACGCGTCGGCAGGCATAGTAGAGGCTGGAGGTAGAGTCCGTTTACGGAGTTCCAGGGTGAAGATGAAAACGAGCAACTCTACCAAATGCAGGTACCCGTTTAGGTGTACTCGTGATTTATCGCAGGGATCAAGGGAAACGAAAGCACTCCGATCAACAGCCAAGTAGTGCGACCACGAGCATCAACAATAGTCTCCTTTTACGTCTTTTGCTGGTGTTCGTATACAGGGTGTTTCAGCGAACACTTTCAAAATTTATTTAAAGTTGCCTGTGGCAGAGAGCCTAATTATAGTTAATGATCTGGTCTACTTGGAGAGGCGGACATTACTTGTACAAAAAATTGAAATGCATAATCGACTAATGAACAAAAGTTGAATAATTAAGTCTTTAACTAATTGCCTCATGGCCCATATTGCAGATTACAAATTGTAGCCGTGGAGTTCGTAAGACGGATCTATTTAGAATTAATTGTCAGGGTGACACCAGTTTCGAGATATTAATTCCCCGAACTTTGCGGAGAAATGCATTGGCGTTCCAGTTAATTTTGTGCTTCAATGCAAAAAGCGACGTTTTGTTAAGAACCTAACTGGAACGCCAATGCAATTTTCCGCAATGTTCGCGAATTAATATCTCGAAACTGGTGTGTCATCCCGAAAATTCGTTCCAAGTGGATCCGCCTTCTGAACTCCACGGCTGCTAGTCTTAAATTGCAATATGGAGAATCATTTAATTAGTTAAAAACTTAATCAGTGAATTTCTGTTAATTATTCGATTGTGCATTTAAATTTCTTGTGCAAGTAATGTCCGCCTCTTCGAGTAGACCAGCTCATGAACTAGAATTGGGCTATCTGCCACAGCCAACCTTTAAGAATTTTTGAAATTGTTCGCTGAAGCACCATGTATATTACTAGTCATATGCTAATGAGAAAAAGCCGTTCTCCATAGGGTGTCTGCTTCTAATTACCACGATCGGCGGAATATCAATCAAGTGGCGCTTGTGACCATTGAATTAGATAGGAGGAAAAATTCCGTTTAGAATCACACCTCATTAAACCACTAAGGAGTCCTGCCAAGAACAAACCGTGCAGCGTTCTCAGGTCAGAGAGGCTCTCTTTGATGTAGTGATGAAAGATCTGAAAGATAGTAATTGAGAAGCAAGCGTTAATGTAATAAATCCAAAGAATTAAACGAAAGCGTGGTCTTGAACATTACGCGCCTTGGTTGCTCAGTGGCTATGGTGTTGAGCTGCTGAGCACGAGGTCACACGATCGAGCCCCGACCACGGTGGCCACATTTCGATGCGGGCGAAATGCGAAAACACCCGTGTACATGGATTTAGGTGCACGTTAAAGAACCCCAGGTGGTCTATATTCCCAGAGTCCCCCACAATGGCGTGCCTCATAATCAGATGGTGGTTTTGGCGGATTTCTGCCGCCAGCGTCGCCGTCGTCGTCGCCGTGAGGTTCCGTATAAAGTCCAAAGACGATAAAATTGTCGCCGCGCGCCGTATGTGCGAGTGAAAGTGCGCGGGGGACGCGCGCCTTCACGGAGAGCGACCGCACTGCGGAGAGAAAACGCGACTTCCATCGTGGGAAAGGCCGTGGGGTTATGGGGCTTCTGCGTTTCCCAGGGGGCGCTGCAAAAACGGTGCTAAAAAGCGCCCTCAATCCGAAATTGGGTAGTACCAAGCTCGGTCGTCTGCTTCGGAAAGCACGTTTACAATATAGACCCGTCACTTTCGGTTGTGTTGTACCACGGCTTGCAGCGAATATCGGGCGCCGAAGTTTTTTTCAGGGGTGGCACGCTGCATAAAGGCAACAAATTATGCAACGCCGAATACGTGTACGCCGTTCAAGAAATAGGCGGCGAAGTTTTAGCGCGGTGTCAATCACAAGTGAAGCGAGTCACGCACGTATTTGAAAATCAGGTAAGGTTTGCACGCTGCTAGATTCAGGCGCACAAACACGAGGAAATGCTTGTTATAAGTGAATTCCCAGCAGCGATAAGCAGACATCATGTGTGCGGAACTGCTCGAGCGCAGGAGGGTGCGCTCGAGCACCCTCCTGTGCCTACGCGGCTCAGTTTCAGTTGAAGCGATAGACCACACGAACCTTCGCTCGCTACAGCGGCCGCGCTTTCCACGCCCCCGTTTTGACAGTGGTTTCTGCGGTCGTCGAGTCTACTCATGTTTGCTTGTGCGCGCTGACACCACGCTCGTTAATTCAGTTAGTAAGCGAATGTGTCAAGTTTATGCAGCCGATAAAGCTACTATCCCTACTGCTTATAGCTATCTACTAATTTGCTATCGCAATTGATGCTTCGCCTTTCGGGCGAAACAGCGACATTTTTTTTGTCTTGAACATCTCGCGGCGCTAGCCAAAATTTGCAACGTTGAGCACATAAGATACGGCTTCACCGAAAGAACAAGTGGTAAAACTTAATTGGATTTGGAAGCACTCCGTAATTGTGAAAAAAAAGGGAAACGTTCACAGCACAAGTTAACTGTAGCGCGCAGAAGTGAACTGAACATTATGAATAAAATATGAAACAGAGTAGCAGGTCCGATTCATAACGCGGTAGGTGCCGCACAAACCATATTCACCACAAAACATGTTTCCTTTTTAATTTGGTTCGAACAAATTAAAAATAAAACTCCACCTATATTACACCATGTGACCGTGGATGTACAGCGAATCTGTTGCCGACGTTGCACAAACGCCACCACCACAAGGCGTCGCACCATCGAAATCAAGCTATTCTTCACCACGTCATTCGCGCTGGTGCTTCAACGCCGTGGTGCACGTTCACGGCGTTCATACGCTTGGGCGTAACCCGCGTTCACGAAGTGAACGTTACTGTAAATTTTCAACAGTATTGCCCTGATGCTCATTACGGTCGTAGCACACTCTGCGCGACCGATACAACGGACAGATCGCCCATTTATCCAGGACAGATACATCGTGTGCACACGTTCGTCACGCGCCCACGCAAGTGTGGCGGAGTGCCGCATGTATCATCATTCTAGTAGACTTTCCGCCTGGTGCGAGTGCGCTATTGAAATAATTCAATTTCTCAAAGTAAAGTGTTTCCCAAAATTTGTAAAGCACAACCTACACACAATCTGTAGACATGATAGCACCGGATTGTAATTTGAACATACGAGAAAACATAGCTCTGTTACGACGCGGGAACTCAAAATTACACTATACTCGGCGACAGCTTTTCTTGACATTGGAGCGAAGGCTACGGAGGCGGGGCCTCCGCACATTTGTGTTACTACGCAACTAGTCAGGCAGCTTGCAGCCGATTTCAGTTCCAGTTTTGGTTTTCGCTAAGTCGCAGCGCTAGTGTGTTTAGCAAAACGAATGGATAAAAAATGGGAACGTCAGAGTTAAACTTTGATGAGTGTGCATACATGCAGCTAATTACTGTGCTGTATATATACTGGTACAAAGAAAATTTTCCACTGTTCGGAGGGTTTTCCCAGCATTATTCAGCCTTTATAACAGTGAAGCTTAGGTTCCGTGTTCAGTCAACAAGAAGTGTGGCAGCCCAGAATATACGGGTACGCGCCACACGTGATCGAATGTGAACGTTTACAGTATTAAGCCCTTTTACAGGTGCAATGGAAGGCCGGTTGCGGCACGATCCTCCCACGTGCGTGTCTTGCTTCAGTTTTGCTGTATTCGGTTTACGCCCACAAAGACTGTCAGCAATGATCGGCGCAGACTGCGCCTCAGTGTTCGAGAAGCTTCACAATTGTAGTAGATCGTTTTGTTAAGATTGCGCGCAAGACGCGAACAGTCAAGCTTATTTCAGAGTTTGCGCGACCACCAGTGATAAGGCTGGAAAGTTCAATGCGTGATGTATAAAAGACGGCGCGTTCCAACGATGATCAGCTTTTCCACGGCGGATGCTGTACTCGCCGCTATCAGTGCCAGTGTGTATTGCTGTAATCTGACTTTCCGTTTACCCGTTTACCGGCCGACTGCTGCCTTCGTCAACGTCACGACCCCGTGACAATATAAAGGTGACGAATGTCGCCAAGCACACACCGCAGCTAAAATACGCAAGTACCATGATGCCGCTGAATGTGAAGATTTTAAGAGAGCTTACACTTAATTGAATAGAGACTGATATAGATTCTTTTATCGAGCTTCGCTGGTCAAGCACCTTCATGTACTGTGATGGCCGTCGATGTTTTTTTCCATCCCTGTACATGCAGTATGTAACAGGTATTGTCCATAATACCAATTGTTAATGGTAGAAAAAAATAAAGAATGCACAAAAAACAGTTCATATCTTTTATTGCGTCACAGCCATATGCGAAAATTCTCGAGGCCCGTGTATTTAGATTTAGGTGTCTGTCCATACGGTCTCAGTGTGGCCAGCGTTTACCCAGGTCTCATCAAGGTAGTATATGGTCCTGTAAAAGAAAAGAAATCAGTCGTGCAGTTAATTGAGCTTACCTTTACTGGCAACAGCCCATTAATAAACCAGCGGCCTTGAATCAAGGTTATGCCTCTGTTACAGCGCGAAGAATCCACTGACAAAACACATGTGAATACATATAACAAAGACGAGCTGGCAAAACTTCCCCTGAGAAAGACTGAAGCGAATGTTTACAAAACATGTTTCAGGCTGCTCATAAAAGCTAATGAAACCACATCCCCAATTATGTGCACAGCATATTCGCTGAATAAAATTAGCTGTTCTTTTCTTCAAGTCATTTAGATTCCTTGCTCCTACGCGGAAAAAAGGCAGTAAATCTTCCCAAACAATGCGACGGGAAATTTTGCAATAGCGAAACACTCAGTCACATCTTCGGCACACATCATCGCATCCTCGGCTGATGCTATTTTCCACCGTACAAGCGCAAACATGAACAGCTACCTTATTTTACTGGGGAATTTCGCTGCGACTTAAGTTAGGATTATGTAAGGCTTTCGATCACTCGCGTAAACAGCACACGTTTGGCGATCACTGATGCAAAGCATACTTCTTGTTTTCGCTCACCGTTAGGTACACACGCATGCTCACCATTCGCGTCTACTCCTTTACGAACAAGCACGCGCAACGAAAGTTTGCAGGAATTAAAAGAACGCAAGAACTTACCGCTGCTGCCTCCGCATTTCTGGGATTGTTTGGAGGTACTTTCGACGCCAAGCAACGATGTCGTCTCTTTCAAGCGATGCGGAATTCCTTTTTCTCTTTCGGAAGACGAACCCCAAGTCGTTCAGCATTCGTTGCATCGTGCGAGTGCTGATCGTCGGCATGTCCATGTCAGGGTGGCTGATTACCTCGTTGCGTGCGACTTCTCGGACGTAGGTTCATTGCACATGAAATAGCTGTGCACTTGGCGCCGCAGTGCTGCCAACGCAAACGTGTCGTGACGCAGCAGCCTCGTCTTTGCGGTCATGCTCTTCCCAGCTTCGCCCGAGAAATCCAGTTTCTTACGCTTTGGAGAGGAGAGTGGGGCCCGCAGAGCTTCAGCCTTGATTCGAGTTACCGTTCGCATACTCACTCTGGTGAGCTCGGCGACAGTCCGGCACACAGAATTCGTCCACAGCTCGGACGGACGGCGCCTTACTCCAGCGTAGACATTGCAGATAACCTGCTTGGTTTGTTTGGAGACGCACTTCTTGTCACACTTAGAGTATAGCCTCCTCGGAGAACGAAAAGGACAGTTTGCGGCCACACACGGTACAGCAGGCACCGGGGACGCCATGTTTACTGCGAAAGCAAGCAGCAGGCGTGCGGAAAATGTGTTGGGGTCCTAGAAAAAAAAAGAAAACAATTAAGGCGCACGTAGGATAACTTTTTATTGCGATAGCAATTATATGGACACTCAAAAGCAGATTTCTGCCGTCGCCGTCGCCGTGAGGTTCCGTATGACGTCAATGGAGTTGAAATCGTCGCCGCGCGCCGAACGCTGTATGAGCGAGTGAAAGGGCGCGAGGGGCGCGCGCTTTCACGGGGAGTGAACGCACGGCGAAGAAACGCGCGTTCTGCGCCGTGCTCGCTTAAGGGCTGCAGAAGTAAGCGTCTCTTTCCTCCTTTACAATCACCATATATGTAGAGCAAACGCGCCTTCTTCCGACGCGCGAGAGGCCGTGGGGGAGGGGGGAGGGGGAGGGAAGGGAGGCGACGTTTAACTGCGGCACCAAGTGCCTATTTATATCAGAGGCTCCGGCAACAGTCACCAACGCCGTACGCATTTTGTGCGAACGCGGGCAAAATGCCGACGGCGTCGACAACAGTTCTGCGCGTTGCTGGTGCTGCTGCATGGCCAAGTTTATACAGCCGATAAAACTACTATCCTCACTCCGTATAGCTCTCTACTAATTTGCTATCGCAATTGGTGCTTCGCCTTTCGGGTGAAACTGCGACAAATTTTTTTTCCATGAACAGCTTCCCATACTTGTTCTATATTTATAATTAGGAATGTTTTATTTATTCGGGCTAAGTAACTCTTAAAATCAGAAAATAAAATAGGTAATATTGTCTGACGCGCGCGCATGCAGGTGGTTCGGCTCTGTAGCTTCCACAGTGCTGTCAAAGAAAGCTGTCGCCGAGCATACCTCCGGAGACGAAAAGCTTTATTTGTCGACGCCACGGTGTGCACGGTGTACACGTAGGCGCGGACGCAGAAATTTTGCCGAATACATACAGCTTCGCTGTTAAAATTCTCGTGGAGCTGTTCGGTCTACTGAGATAGATTACCTGAATGAACGGATGTTATTTGTAGGACGGCACCATTACTCTGGATAAATCCGGAAGGCGTGAGGTGAATGTTTTCTCCAAGGTGGGGTTGCAGAGTCTGTAAAATCTGACAGAATTTCCAGAGATAGTCGCCGAACAATGCTTATTCAACAAAATTGTGATATTCGGAGTCCGCGGCACTGGACTAATGTTCTCACGCTATGTGCAGTGCTCAGCGATTGAGACGCAATAAGGCTGTTCCACACGGCGCGATTTTGACTCGGCGACACAGCGAATTCCGTCGCTCCGCGACCGCCGCGATGTCGAAGGCTCTCCGCGAATCGATTCCAACATGTTGGTCGCACCGTCTCCGAGTCGCTGCGATCGGCGCGATATGGGCGGAGCAACGCGTGACGTAACAGTAGGCGCCGTCGAAATAGGCGCTTTCCTAAAATTTTTACCGCGTGTTGGATGCTCAGCGGAGCAATGTCGCGCATCAGTTTCAATGATGTTTTAAAACAGGCCGTGCCCACCAGCGCCTGTGGCTCAGGAGCTTCATGAAGAGGAGTATCATGAAAGGAGACGCTGCGTGCTATCCAGGTCGTGAGTAGGCGCCGCCTTCAACATGGTCGTGGTCTTCCCTACTCGTGGCCTTCCCATAGTTGCACCACAGCCCAGCTGCAATGCGCGTCCGTTATCCGAATGGGCGCGTGGCCTTCCCATAGTTGCACCACAACCCAGCTGCAATGCGCGTTCGTTATCCGAATGGGCGCGCCGCCTTCCCATAGTGTCCCATCATTGGTTGCCTCTTCCCCCAGCGCGCCTCTTCTCCTCTGCTGGTCACGCGACCTGGCCTCCCCGGAGCCGCTCTCATCCTCTCCTGGTCACGTGACCTGCGCGACACCGCCGGACGGACAGACGGCGAAGGGTCGACTTAGAACAGCTTCGCTGTTAAAACTGTCTCTCATGAGTGGGGATAACTCACGGGTATTGCAGAACACCGACATGCACGTGCGTTGCGTCTAATGAATTTAATGCTGATTTGTGTAGCGTTGAACCGGCCGCCGCGTGGGACTCGAAACATTTGTGGCATCGCGTTACATTTGCATAAGCAGTGATATGCGTCATAAGCAGTATATGCGTCAGAAGTCTTGCGTCAGAAATGTGCGTCAGAAGAACACTTGCAATACATTGTTTACAGTTGCAATACATTGTTTTCATTTGCGTCAGCTTGTCCTACCATTTCATTAGCATTAAGTTTGCGCTTTATTTGCCATACATTCAAATAAACTAGAAGAAATCATCGCGTAACACTGACTCGCACATATTAATCAGATCCGCCGTCTATTTTGTATTTTACCTCTTTGACGCAAGAACTGCTCTCCTCGACAGAAAAAAAAACAAGCAGTCATCACAAACTTCGCGCCCGTACAGCGTGTTTCTGCGATATTTCTGTCCAACTGTTAAATGTAGTGGATTTGGCGTCGAACAGTAATATTTGCAGGCCAGCCATCATAACAATTGCCAACTTAAGAACTTGGCGCGAGATTCATTCTTGTTTCAGTTGACAGTTTCCCGTGCTCCCTTTCCACGGTGCGAAACACTTTACCTGGGGCCACGGAGTCTTTGTAGCAAAATTTTAGGGTTCTGTAGACGCTGAGTTACATAATACTTTTATACCTACAGATATTCTAGCTAACACTTCCAGTATGTTTGCGGGAATCGCGTTACTTCTGCGGTCCGCCGCTGGTGTAAAGATTGTTCAGTAAAAGTTGACAGGTCACACCGAAGTCCGCATTTGACCAGTGCCTGAAGCCGTAATTCATTAAGCACATTATATAAGTTGAGCGCTGAGCTCATCCTGTGCAACATCCGCTGCGATTACACGAGAGGATACGAAGTTTTTTGGAGGAAGGCAATATAGTGGCGTTCAGTGTACGGTGCCATAAGCACACTTTTCAGAGCGTTTGTCCACCGTGCTATTGGCCCAGGATGAAACGAGACGAAGACAGTGCTTTGCTAGAATGCACTAGTAGAGCGCAACTAAGCACGTTGCGATGCAATCGCAAATCCCCCCTGGTTCTGCATAGCTCGCATTGGAGTGCCAACTGTCAGAGGAGGGCATAGGGTAAAGCGCTCATCTTTTAAATGCGCAAGCATTTGTATGCCTACAAAACGAGGCAACTTCTCCGTCCGTCAGTTAAGAGGAATCGCTAAGAAGAAATTATTGTATCATCATCATCATCATCACCATCATCATCATCAGTCTATTCATGTCCACTGCAGGACGAAGGCCTCTCCCTGTGATCTCCACTTACCCCTCTCTTGCGCTAGATTCCAACTTGCGCCTGCAAATTTCCTAGCTTCATGACCCCACCTATAGTCGGGTATAACTTTAGAAGAGAGGAGAGGCCCCGTCCAGATGACCGAAGCACAGCAGCGAATTGCCTCCGCGACTAAAGAAATAGCCCCTCTCAAAAAATTGTGACTGCTTCTAAAACTAAAACTGATGGTCCCCGAGTGAACCTAGCCGGGTGACGTCGAGTTTACTCGCGTCTATTGCGGAGTGAATAAAGTTCACTCACTCACTCACTCACTCACTGCTTATAAAACGCGTATTTCTCGGTATAAATAAGATTTGCGTACCTTGATGAGTGGTTTGGTAAAACTATCATGATGGAAATGCTACAGCACATGCCGGATCGCGAGAGAAAAATAACTCCGTGCCTTCTACAACGCTGTGTGTCGTCTGCTACGGAGCAAGATCGACGGCACTGCGAGTGTAATTCTAAAGCACTTGCTGCCTTAATAGCATAACATTGATATATACTTTTAGTGTGTTTTCACAAGCTTATTTTTTAGGGGTGAAGCACCTTAGGGACGAAGCTTCTCCGTCTGTCCACGTTACCCGTGCTCACGGCCAACTTTGGCTCCCACCTTCCAACGTTGTGAACAAAAGGTTCACAAAAGGTTAACAAAAACGAAATAAAACGCCAAAACACCGTAAAAACACCTACATTTAAGCGCCCATCAATCAAAGCATATGAGAGCACAATGCTTTACCGAAACGTGAAACGCGAGACCGCACATCAATGGATTCTTCCCCATCGTTTGCACAGAAGAAGCAGAGCGTTCGGCGGGTGGTGTTCGGATGTACGTGAAATTGCCAGAGACCGCGGTGGATCTCGACCTACCAATAACGAGCCAATCTCACAACGGCGAACACGCTGCAATAAAACTATCCGACGGACACGTCGTCATGACAGTGTACTTGGCCCCGAATCTCTCCCGAGACAACGTAGAAAAGTACATCGATCTAGATAGGCGCGAATACGAAACAAAGTATAAGAACAACCCCTTCGTACTTGTCGGAGACTTCAACGTAGACATCACGGAAAGCGGCTGGCTTGTGCAGTATATGACATCTCGGTACGATCTACGAAGCATTTCGTATGACTGGAAACAACCAACAGCCACCAGGGTAACGTGCATAGGCCTTGTCTTTGCCAACTTCAGGCTACATCCAATCAAAGAACCATTGGTTTTACATTTCACAGACCACAAAGCAGTGATAATGAAGGAAAATGGAATCCAGAACTCAACATGACATCTATGACAAATTAAACATTGTATATACTGTACACACGCGTTGTCACTCATTTACACGGGCGAGTGGGCAATGTCACGGGTGATTTACGGTAAGAAAGATCCGAAGTGCTTTGCCCACTCGTCATGATTCACTTCGTGGAGGAGGAGGAATAAACATTTATTTCGGAACCAGCACTTTAAGATGGCCGGGCCTAAGCCTCCCATGAGGGGACGTCGAGGGCTTGCCTCGCCGCCGCCTCACGGGCGTGCTGGGTCGCCCAGGTTTGGTCGTCGAGGGCGGAGCTCCGCAGAGCCTCACGCAACCTCGACGAGAGGGTCGTGGTGTTAATTTGTGTGTACTGTGCTGGGCACTCCCACAGCATATGCGGAAGCGTAGCCGGGTGAGTGCCACAGCACAGGCAGTTGGGGGTATTGTAAACTTCAGGGAATATAAGGTGGAGGCGGGCGGGTGAAGGGTACATCTTTGTTTGTACCAGACGCAGGGTGGTAGCCTGCGCCCGGCTGAACTTGGGGTGAGGTGGGGGGAAGGTTCGGCGACTAAAGTAAAATGCCTTAACGAGATCGTTGTAAGTAGTCAGACTGTCCCTGGTGTCCAACTCGTCTCCAGTGTCTCCGGCGCGGTTGACTAGTCCTCGCGCAATGGAGTGGGTGACCTCGTTGAGGTTGGGGAGGTGTGGGTGGACAGTGCCCGCATGGGCCGGGATCCATGTCAGGGAGATCATGCTTTCTTTAGAGTGTGGTGCCTGGCGGAGGATACGAAGAGCTTGAGGAGAAATACGGCCTTTGCTGACTCTCGCTCAGCCGTCACTTCGTGGAGATGCCTGGATATTTAAAATGTGTTAGGCTTATTTTTTAATTATTATTATTTTTTGCGGTTGCGAACCTGCAATCTCGTGAGTTCGCGCACAATCGTGCACGGTATTCAGTGCCAGTTTTAAGCCATGGAGCCCAGCGAGGTGACATTGGAACGCGCTCGTTTGTTGCCGAAGGATCCTTGTGCCGCCTCGATGGCCGCACCACCAAGGAGCCTCGGCAAGAACAAGAGCGGCCACATCCGGAACAGCGATTCACGCAACATGATCTTCCACTGCTACACGTTCTGGCGAAACAGGGAGCCTGAACGCAGCGTGGAGGACACGAGCAAGTTGGTCGCCGACATGCTCGGTGTAAGCGAAACGACTGTGTTCAGGGTGAGGGAGGAAGTTAAAGCTTCGCATTTTTCGGGTGGGAAACTGACGAAGCAATCACGAAAGCGGCCATGCAATGCGGAGAAGAGAACACGCCGCGCGAAGTTTGACAGCTTCACGTTGTGCACGCTGAGATCATGTGTGCACGATTTCTTTCGCCGCAACGAGATACAGACGGTTGGAACTCCGTATGGAACTGCGTATGGAGCGTATGGAACTCCGATCACTAAGGCGGTGTACTGTACATGATACTTAGTAGCGCAAAACTCGAAAAAAAGACAAACAGTGAAAGACGAGAGAAAAGGAAAGACGAGCGAGCTCCTTCCTTTCCTCTCGCCTTTCACTGTTGTCTTTTTTTCGAGTTTTGCGCTACTAGGTATTATGTTCAGTAAACACTAACTCGCCCAAGAAGAAGTTATTCCGGTGTACTGTGAGTCCCCTGCTTGCCGAGATCGGCTTCAAGCACGAAAAGAGAAGCCGCAACTCGCTGCTTGTCGACCGGGATGACATCACCGATTGGCGGAATCCTTACCTCCGTGACGTGGAGCGCTACAAGGCGTAAGGCCGAAAGATCTTCTACCTGGACGAGACATGGGTGACGGTGGGACACACTCGGTCGATCATGTGGACAGACACCGTGGTGCAGAAGCGCGGACGCCTGTTCGCTCGAGCAAATGGCCTCACGACGGGTCTAAAACAACCTTCTGGGAAAGGTCAGCGCCTGATCGTGACGCACATCGGCAGCGAGGATGGCTTCGTCTACAGCTGCTTGGATGCATTACGAGGCGAAAAGACAGGAGACTACCACGAGAAAATGGACGGAAATCGCTTTGAGGGCTGCTTCAATGACATTCTGCAGAGGTTGCCAGCTGGTAGCGTCATTGTTTTAGACAATGCACCTTACCATAGCCGGCGAGAAGAGAAATTGCCGATGACGGCCTGGAAGAAGGAAAAGATACAGGAGTGGCTCACAAGCAAGAACATCACCTATGGTGAAAGGATGATAAAGAAGCAGCTCCTTGAGCTGGTGGCATCTGTACAGTCACGCTTTCTGAGCTACATTGTAGACAGCGCAGCTGTAAGGGCCGGTTGCATTGTACTCAGGCTCCCGTCGTACCACTGTGAATTTAATCCCGTTGAGCTTGTGTGGGCCAAGGTAAAAATGGCATCGCTGCGGAGAACAGAGACTTGAACCTGTGCACGGACGACGTCATCTTGAGGGATAAAATGAAGCAGGTAACGGCGGAAGACTGAAGGAAGAGCATTCAGTACGTGATGGACTTGGAGGGAAAGTTCAGACTTGACACGTCTGGGAGTGAGCATATTTCACCCGTAATCATCCAGCTGGGTGAAGATGACACTGAAGAAAGCGACTCCTACTGCGAGCTGTCTGGCATTGAGCTACTCGACGAAGCATAACGGCTTCTTATTAACGAAAGAACAGCCGATATTGGGGCTAACAAAATTTTGCCGGTGGGTTCGCAACAGCCAACCATCCATTCCGTAACCTCTGAAATAAATAAGCAGTTCCATGTAGGACGTATTTCTTATAATAGAAGCTCAATTATGATAAGCAACGTCCTGCACACATCGTGCTCAATTTAAGAAGTGGCATAAAAACACATTTAAATGCTCGCATATCTGAACTGAAACACAATTGTTAACCCTGATTATCGTTGGTGGGCTCAAAATGCTCATTCGGGCAGCCACCATCGAGTTTTACGTGCCCCATAGTGTACTATCAGTAGTCGGAGCACGTTTACGGCTCTGCTAGCAGTCTGCACTGGAAATCACAGTCATGTCATAGCCAGTGCTGGTGAAATAGCCGAAGTCAACACGAAACTGACAGCCACTGTTAGCAGCTTGCACGCCAAAGCACATTCATGTGGTTGCATGGTTTATTTTGGTTATCTGGCTCACACAAGTAATCCGAATAAGACAACAAATATAAAACATCATTAGCTTAGTGAAGCCCAAAATGCTCATTCAGGCAGTCACCGTCGAGTTTGACGCGCCCCATAGTGAAATAGCAGTAGTCGGAGCTAAAGCCCCTATATATAAAAAGTAGCGTCACGCTTTGAAGAATGCCGCCTAAAACCCCTATATTTATAAAAGTAGTGCCATTATTAGATCTTGCCGCCACCGCGCTCACCCCGGCGCTTCCTCCTCGCCCTCTCTTAGCCGCCTCCTGTCGCCCCAGCCTCCTCCGCTCCCCCATTGGCCAATCCGTGTCACGTGGAAGTTCGCGTCGTGCTTTTGTGTATTTTTTTCTTTCCAGCGCGCTCCGACTGCCATTCTCGGGCCTGTGCGACGAAAGTGCTGTACGCACAAACGGATCAAACGTGTTAGGGACAAGAACTTCGTTGTGATGGCATGCTGCTGTGCTTTAAGTTGCCGCAACCGACAAGGCGAGGGCAAAAGGCTTTTTTTGTTTACCATCCGGCGTGCGCAAACGCTTGCTGCACACTTGATATTTGCGCCGTCTCGCATCGTCGCGTTGCTACTTCCAAAACGGCATTATTAAGACCAGTTACTGACTGACGAAGCAAAATCGCGCCTCAAAAACGTCTCCGCAGGGAGCGATCGAAGTTTTCCTCGGATTTCCTCTGGTAGCGCGTTAGCTGTCGTCTGCCACGGCAGGCCCGACACAGGCGGCGACACTGTCGATATCGCGCCTCGATCGCGCTGGGCGCGCCGAGCGCGATAGTGGAACCGAGGAGGAGGGAAGTGGATGGCGCTACTTTTTATATATAGGGGCTTTAAATGCCGCCGCCTCCTCGCACACCCTGTCCGAGGCAGACGTCGCGTTGGTATTGGCCTAATGGCATCACGTGGACCGTCGAGCCCCCGGGCGCTGGCTGCGTTTGTTTACGATCCCGCTCCATCGCCATTTTCGCCCGAGAAGCGTCTACCGACTGGCGAGGAGCACGACGATAGCGGCGAACACAGTCGGCGATCGTCGAATCTGATCAGCGGTGAAAGATAAACAAGTGCACTAGGGATGGTAATATCGATGAAGGATTAATCGATTAATCGACGGAAAGTACGCCGCAAAACGATTAATCGTCATCGATGTCTACCTTTAATTTAATCGGTTTAATCGATTAAACCGCTTCGATTAATCGTTTTCCAGACAGTGACTAAAATGGTGTGAAAATTTTGAAATCGTACTATAGAATGCGAAGCACGAGCAACGACAGCGCGGCTGCGAAGACCGAGAGCGACTGTCAACTCTTTTCCCCGAGTCCTGCCGAGATCGCCAAGCGTTGCCCCGGTTTACGCACACGTCACACAGGCTGCCTGGGGCCGGAGAGAGGCCGCCCCCGTGGAGGAAGAAATAAATAAAAAGAGCATTACCTGAGGCAGCAAGTATTGGAAAGCGAACTCATCGCCAAGCCATTTCCTTCGCTGTTCACCTCGCAGTATAGGGTCAGCACGTGACCCTGAGAGACAACGTATTGGCCGATAATGTTTGGTTCGCAGTAGTTTCAAATCGGTGCGCACCCGTTCAGCTGCGGTGCTGCCCTGCACCCGGCAGCATTAAACCGACCGCGCGCTCTGATGTGGCGATCACGTGTTGCGCCGTTACTTCTTGATGTCAGTCGTGCTGCGATGCTCTGTTCTAATTTCTTCTTCCTCTACGCCCACCCTCCTCAGTAAGTGCCATTTTCAACATACAGGGTGTTCATTTTTAAGTTTTATGGAATTTTTAGAAATCGCCTGTGGCAGGTAGCATAATTCTTATCATTGATGAGGCGGACATTAGTACGAGAAATCGAAACACATATTCAACGAATTAATCAAAATTACTAATTAACTTCGTAGTTAATTAATTTACGACGCATATTGCAATTTACCAATTGTAGCCGGTGAAGTTGTTTATTTGTTTATTGCACGTAGTTTCCAGGCCCGAAGGCGTTACAGAAAGGAGTGGAGTCAAAAACAAAAAAAAATAATGCAGCAAAAATACAAACCAAAAATATTAACAAAATGCATTCGAACAGCGGTCTTGAAGTTGGTAGAGTCGGTTATGAGTGCGACTGACGCGGTAAGGCGATTCCAGTCCGTGCTTGTCCTAGGGATTAATGAGTCACTGTACAGGTTTGTGCGGCACAATGGTACCCCGACTTTAAGGCTGTGGTCAGTGCGAGACGAAATATAAGACGGAGGGGCAAGACGGGTTTCTTTTAAAAGGGGGTTCAAATGAAAAAAAAACTTTGTGAAAAAGGGAAAGACAGGAACATTTGCGGCGTGACGAAAGTTCAGGTAAGTTAAGAGTTCATTTCATTGATGAGATACTTGCATAGCGAGAATAATTAGATAAGACAAAGCGTGCACCACGGTTTTGAATACTTTCTAGAGTAGAAACTAATGAAGACTGAGTCGGATCCCAAATGGCTGAAGCATACTCCAATTTGGAGCGAACTAAAGTTTTGTAAAGAGTTAGCTTCAGGGACGAAGGGGCAGAGCTAAAATTACGGCGCGAGTAATCAACCATACGGTTAACGTTATTATCAACATAGTCAATATGCGAATGCTAAGAAAGGTTATTTGATATGTGAAGGCCTAGATACTTGTAAGTAACTGACGTCACAGGTTCACCATTAATAAAGTACGTGTGCATGACAATGTTACGAGATATTCGCATGGCCTTGCATTTATTTGAATTTAGTTGCATGCACCAATTAGAACACCACTCAGTTACGCGGTTAAGGTCGTCCTGCAGTTCTTGGGAATCGGAAGGATTAGGCATTTTACGGTAGAGAACACAGTCATCTGCGAATAGCTTTATGGAAGGACAAAGAACGCAGTTCGGAAGATCGTTAATATAGATTAAAAAAACACTGCCCAAGCACTCCGTACAGATGGTTAACCAGCGAAGCTGAAACGTGCGGCCCCGGTGTTTAGCAGTGGTTCATCCCGACGCTGTATTGAAGCGTTTCTCAAATATTGGCTACATGTTTGTGTCTCTAGTGGAACGCAAGCGCCAATGGTGGGCGGATGCTGCTAACCACGACACCGCGCTAACTCGAGATATCGAACGCATGCGACAACGGCGAGCCGAGGAGGCGGCGTTGCGGGCAGAGCAGCGTCAACGTGGAAATGGCGGGAACGCGTTCGCCGGGGCAACGCCCGCTTTCCGCGGGAGTTTTTCGGGCGGCACTTTGGTTTCGGCTGCGACGAAACGTCCACGTTGAAATCACGAAGTGGAACGCAAGCCCCAATGGCGGGCGGATGCTGCTAACCACTACGCCGAGCTAACTCGAGATATTGAACGCATGCGACAACGGCGAGCCGAGGAGGAGGCGTTTCGGGCACAGCAGCGTCAACATGGCAATGACGGGAACGCGTTCGCTAACAATGGGCCTCTTCGATTATCAGTCCCTGACAGTCCCGGACTGCTTGGGACTGCTGTGCCGCATTCGATTTTGCTCGGACAGCTTCCGAAGCTCCGCCCACTAGTCCGAGTGTTGTCAGAAGCGCGTTCGTTTTTTCACGGACCGGATGTTCCGGACTGTTGGAGCTGTCAGCAGATGTTTGCTCGGACAAGCGCAAGTAGCTAGCAGATGACCTGTGTTAAAAAGATGCGTGCGGTGTTTGACGCCATGTTGTGAAAGATTCCGTGTGCTTCTGCGTACTTTGCGCGCTCCAGACGGCAACTACTGTGCATTGAGTTATCGCTTCTGTTACATCGGTGCTTTGTGTGCCATCATGCAAGTTTTTTACGAGCCGTCTAATTGCTGTAGCAATTAGACGTGTTTCGTTTTCGTGTTTTTTTAAGCAAGAAGCACAGCGATCAGGCGCACCTGCTTGCTTTTCTTAATGTGCTTCACGAAATATGTCATGCTGATTTCTATATACGTACTCAGTAAGCAGGTAAATTTTGCTTTTCAGGTAAGTTAAACTAGCGTACCTGCAAGGAATCATATATTGCATGTGGCTATTTCACGCCGGCACCTTGGGTGGTATATAAAATAGGAGCTTCGCGGATTGCTGTTGACATATATGTTGATCCCTTTTGCTACCAAGCTCGAGCGTTTTATTTTTGACGTGCAGGATTAGTAGACAGTGTACACACGCTCTCTCACGCGTCGGGCCTTTAATTAGCAGACGGTCTCGCGAGCTTTGAGTATGTAGGCGGTTGCTTTCTGCATGAACAGCGACGTGGCACGACCATAATAATGTCGGAGTCTCTCCACAGCAATTTTAGGGCCACCACGATTTTGTTTACGTCCGTGTGGGAATTCAACTTAAGTTTCTCAGGCAATGAGCTGGCTAGCGCGACGTAATAAACTGGGCTTTGCGAAAACGTTCTACGCGCTCAGGCTACGATTACACTGTGCTAGCTTATGGTTGTGTCGGCGACGTACGCCTCTGAGACTGCACCATTTCGTAGGCCACGCTAATAAAAACGCTGGGTAGGGGGCTATCTACGAGTAGCAAAGAGCAGACGACGGCAGCCAGGAGATTGACTTCCGGTCGCGGTGCTTCGACCGAAATCTCCGACAGTCCCCGACAGCTGGATCACGTGACTGTGACGCGCTCTCCTGTCAGGGCTAGTCAGACCGGAAGCCGCGGACGGTTTGCGGACAGTCCGGGATTGCATAATCGAAGAGGCCCAATGTCACTAACGGCGCTAGCTGCCAATGGCGCGCGCGCTTGGGTGCGACGTAGAGATCGACGTAATTGACGGCGCAGCCAATGGAGACGTTTATCGAAACATGGGACGAACGGTTTTTCGTTTCGCCTAGCCATATACAGCTTTCGCTGTAAAAGAGAAGTGGACCGAGGACTGAGCCTTGAGGAACACCTGCTGGTACATTGGAAAACAGGCGTATCCACTTGTCAGGCGTATTCACTTGGAATGAATTTCCAGATTTTGTAACTGAGGTTTGAACAGCGCGAAGAAAACAAGGACACGAAGAAACAAATACCACAAACAAGCGCTTGTTTGGGGTATTGCTTCGTGTCCTTGTTTTCTTCGCGCTGTTCAAATCTCATTTCCAAATTATGAACCAACTAGCCCTCATCAAGAACTTACTGAATTTCCAGAATGACACCAGTTTGAAGATATGCACCATCAAACTCGCCGTAGAAACGCTGTTGTTCCACTTACATTTCTACCAAAATGCATTAAAGAACAAAAGTAACTGGAACGCCCATGTATTTCGTCCCACACTATGAGAAATAATATCTCGAAACTGGTGTCATCTTGTAAATTCCTTTCAAGTGGGTCTTCCAAACTCATCGGCTACAATTCATAAATTGCAATATGTGTCGTAAAGTAATTAACTAAGAAGTTCATTACTCAATGTTTGTTAATTAGTCAAATATGTATTTCGGTTTTTCGTGCTCTTCGAATAACCCATGCTCCGAATAATCCGCCTCTTCGAATAACCCAGCTCAACGATAAGAATTATGCTAGGCTGCCACAGGCAATTTTGAAAAATTCCGTAAAACTTAAATATGAACACCCTGTACATTGTTTATTCCTTCACTAGTCCCTAGTGGTAATTATAGTTGGCCTTTAAGAAGTTAAAAAACATTATTCTTCATCAAAGGTTATACCCTTGTATTTCTTATCCTGGTTCCAGCTTTCAAACGTTATAATGGGTACTTACGTGAGTAGATAACTGTATTTCAGCCTTTTTAAAGCACCCGAAAAAAAAGTCGATTAATCGATTAATCGACGAAAAGCCCCTCATCGAAAGCGATTAATCGGTTATAGGCTAAACCGACGAACGATTAATCGTTAATCGATTAAAATATTTAATCGACCATCCCTAAAGTGCACGTGTTTCAAGCGGTGTAGGCGGCGCAACGGTCGAAAAAGGAGCGCGAAAGAGAGGAGAAACGAGGAGGAGGGAAGGCGGAGGAGGAGAGTGTCGCTACTTTTTATATATAGGGGCTTTAGTCGGAGCACATTTTTTGGCTCCGTTAGCAGTCTGCACTGAAAATTGCAGTGTTGTCATAGCCAATTTTAATTTATTATTCTGACTCGGGAAAGTAAAGCGAATGCAAGCACAATTATTAACGTGATTACCTTGCTGGAATTTTTTCATATATACGTACCGGAAAATGCTCAGCAAAGTTGAACCTGTTTTACTGAGTCACTTTGTTCATTACAAGCCGTAGGCAAAGTGGCGGACAGATTCAGACAGTGATTTTGGTGAAGTAATAAATGGTGAAAGTTGCAAAAGGGCTCTCACAGCACTACTTTGCTGGACTCCTTTCACTAGAAAACTGTGTTTGTAATGATGAAAGCGTCCAGACAGGAAATGATACCCCACTGCACAATGTTATATATGTGTACCACCACATGTGAGCGGCAGCGAAACCACTGTTTATTAAGAATGAATGCAACAACAAAGCAAGGTGCTGTTTCACAATATGGCACCCTTTTATGTGCCCTTCTGGGAAGCTACCGTATTCACTGATGCATAAACACATTAACAGGGGTAAGATACTAAGTAACTGTGCAAGCCACGTGATGCTTTTAACATTGTGTATCTGTCAATGTTTCTGTTGTTACAGCTGATAGAACTTTCTTTGGTGCAATTTGGTTAATCACGTTGCAGCAACAGCACTAGAAGCAAGGTCAGAATAGTAGGAGAAAACAAAGCAAGATGGCAGACTGAGGAGGCAAGGTATACGAGGAGAAAGGCTTTAATGGCATCGAATAGGTCAGCCCTGCTATTCACAAGACTTGGTGCTTTGAATGAGACGAGTTAATGAAATTGTAAAGAAAGACCTGGCTGCCGCATGCTTACAAGAAGAAACACAAAAATAAAAGGACAGAAATAGGAATAAGCACATCCACGCACGGAAGCAATCACATATTCACACACACGCACACAAATGCGAGCGCGAAAAATAAGGTCTAAAGTAAAAAAAAGGGTAAATAACAAATATACACAAACACGCAAGCAAACACGCACACACATTTAACGCAGAAGCGAGTAGACGTATTAGGAGTCAGTTCACAAGAAGCTGTGCCTACTTTGTCGTACTTTTTTAATGTACATATTGGCTCTGTTGCCTTCACTGTCATAGGAATTTTTAGTAGCAGCATATCACGACAATGGAAAAGCAGCGCAAAGCTGTGTTGTGGAAAAGCAAGTCGAGTGCTGGCAGCACAACTTATGCGTGATTGTGTCAAAACAGGCATTCTACAGCTGGCGCGTACAGTGAGCGAAGAGTTCTAAGCCACGCAGCGACGCGATTTCATGCCAAGCTCCCTTGTAAGGGCACCAGTGTATCAGTCATAATTTTTTATTAGTATTGAGGCTGACATTAGGGAAACAAACACTGCTCCCAAACGCCTGACCGTTAATAATCCAATGAAATTCGCTCAATCAGCGCGTGTTAGTCACTGATTGTTAGCATTGGTGGAAAGCAATCAACCGACGGTGCTACACAACACTCGAACTACGCTGCTAGACGCTCGGCTATCTTATCACACTGCTCCCAAGGATCGATCGTTTGCGCGCTGAGCTGGCAGCAACGAATCTTTGCGTTGGAGGTTGCTTTCGCAAACCTTTTCTGTTGAGAAACTAGTAGGTTGCTTTTATCCGCACACGCTTTTCTCATTTATCCTGATTATGGTTTTGCTCCATCACTTCACCACGTCCGACGAGAAACGCAGGGGCACAGTACATAAACACACCCGCCGCTGACAGTAGGTACCAGACTTTGGCGAACTCTCCTCGTCGTAACTTCACTTAGGAGCAAAACAAAACACCATGGAACAAACACGCACGATGTTTGTTTGCAGCGGTATGTGGGCGCGGGATCCTGTTTCCAGACGAAGCGCAGCGCAGCCTCACCAATGTTCGCTGCAATCTTTCTTCGGCGGCTCACGGCTCAGAACAAACGCACGTGGCACAAATTGGGCATCGTAAGCTCGCAATAATGTTTCCGGCATGACAGACCACCACAAACGATTCGAATTCACTCTGCCGAAGGGAGACGCCCACAGGTGACGCGACTCAGCCCCGTTCGAAGCGAGGGCGGCCATGTTAGGCATGTTATCCGTCGGCGGGGTCACAAGCTTTCCGGCTCATGACGTCATCTGAAGTGCGCGCCTATTGGTGGAGGCTCGTGTGCATCCGCCTTTGAGGGGCAAATGCCGCTGCCTTCTAAAGTTGTACCCGACATTAGTTTTCTTCCGTCCTCGACTGCACTTCTCTTGGTATGCATTCTGGAACTCTAATGATCCACCCGTTATCCATCCTACGCATTACATATGGCCTGCCCAGCTCCATTTCTTCCGATTAATGTTTACTAGAATATCGGCTATCCCCGTTTGTTCTCTGATCCACACCGCTCTCTTCCTGTCTCTTAACGTTATGCCTAACATTTTCCGTTCCATCGCTCTTTGTGCGGTCCTTAACTTCTTCTCGAGCTTCTTTGTTAACCTCCAAGTTTCTGCCCCATATGTTAGCACCAGTAGAATGTAATGAATGTACAATTTTATTTTCAATGAGAGTGGTAAGCTCCCAGTCAGGATTTGCCCATGCCTGCCGCATGCACTCCAACCGAGTTTTATTCTTCTGTAAATTTCTTTCTCATGATCAGCGTCCCCTGTGAATAATTGACCTAGGTAAACGTACTCCTTTACGGACTCTAGAGGTTGAATGGCGATCCTGAATTCTTGTTTCCTTGCCAGGCTATTGAACATTATCTTTGTCTTCTGCATATTGATCTTCCACCCCACTATTACGCTTTCTCGGTTAAGGTCCTCAATCATTTGCTGTAATTCGTCTCCATTGTTGCTGAATAGGATAATGTCATCTGCAAATCGGAGGTTGCTGAGGTATTCGCCGTTGATCCTCACTCCTAAGCCTTCCCAGTCTAAGAGCTTGAATACTTCTAGGCATGCAGTGAATAGCATCTGAGAGATTGTCTCTCCTTGCCTGACCCCTTTCTTGATAGGTAGGTACCTTTCTACTTTTCTTGTGGAGAACCCAATTTGCTGTGCAATGCTTGTAGGTATCTGCCAAGATATTCACGTATGTATTATTGCATAGAACAAAATAAATTCGAAAGAAAAAATTTGGCAGCATGCTACACTCCTGTAACAAGCCAAGGCGTGAGCTTGCTGCACACCTCGTAATACATAAAGTTATACGATTTGAGGGGTCAGACTTCTTGCGAAACAGAACGAGCCGCAGTGTAAAGTAAACGTATGGCGCTGTACGGCGACTTCCTCAACCATACTTGAAAGCACCTATTGCACTGCCTAAAGGTTCTTTCGTTCTTTCTCTCTTTCCGTGCTTCTCTCAATCGGTCTCGTGCGGCACGTTTCAAACGTAGCGAAGTGTCGCGCGACTGCCTCGCTAATCTGGATATCGGGAGAGCCAGTGGGGGGAGCCATAGTATATTATAGTAAACGTGAAGGGTGGACACCCCCGTAGGCTCTTGCGGCCTACTTTGGTTCTCAGCAGACCTAGTTGAATCGGCGAAACGCACCAGCATCCAGGATGACCGCGTTACACCGCCGAATCATGGGGGCCGTGATTGAATTTTCATTTTATTTGTTTCTTTATATTAGGTGACAAGTAACATTGCATGCATCGAGTGATTTCGTGCAGGTGCTTGCGCCGTTATTGATATGTTGCGGCCACGAGCGCACAAAGCTGTTGTTTCACTTTGTGTCAGCTTTAATTTAATTCATAATAGTTAAGCTTCAGACCGTAACTTAGCGCAACAATCATGCCAACTGTAAATGAGGAAGCAAACATTTATCGTTTGCGATATTGTACTTTAATAATTCACACCAAAAGGAGTATCGTAAATAAATGTCATGTTCCTCACAATATAAATCAGCTTGCCGCACAGCCAATACCAAGAAAATAGCAGGCAAACACTGATTGTAGCAAGATTGTGATAAACGTGGCAGACACATGAAAACGAGAGGAAACTGCGAAATGGAAGTAATGGCGAATACTCCGAAATGAATGGCGCGATGGCAATAAGCTTTACGCAAACATAACACACAAACAACATGTTGCAAGTATCCAGATAGTGAAAAAGAAAAAAAGAAAAAAAACTACACGAACGAGTCAACAGTTAACTTGCTCAAAATGGAATTGTTTTAGAAGGAATAATTATGACGCTGTTTCTTGTACTTCTGCGAAGGAGGGCGAATTAAGGTACCAAATTATGGGAATGGTTGGGCGCCAAAATATAATGGCTGCATAAAGAATTGGGCACGCAACATCATCGTCTCTAATGTGCAATCTGGCGAGTCCAGCATTAAACACGTGCAAGATATTGGCACTTAAGACAATTAAGCACTTTGACTCTGCTAGGTGTCTTCCCCTGCTGTCTTCGAAGCCTTGCAATCATCTTCTGATACCTCGAAACTTGTCCTGTATTATGCATGATGTCCTCTGACAGTGGAATGTATTTTAATAATGGAGATTCCTGCATTACGTAGAATGCCAAGGGCAGAAGGTAAGCAATACTGCAGCCTTCAAAGCTTTTGAATGTAGATGCTATGTTCCTTCGTGTAATACATATTTTTCGGATCTTACACAGCGACGGTCTCTAGTATTAAAGTATCTAATAAAAAAGAATGGCTGTCAAGGAAGCATTCTTATAAATGCTAAGAAACAAGAAACGTTCTATGGTAAGAGCTCTATATACAATTAAAACATGAAAACACGTATATTCAGCCCAATGCAAAACAGCTAACAATGCTTGAGCGCACATAGCCTGGTACAGAGGTTCGGAAAACGCGCATTATTTCCATACCGCAAAAATTGCACGTGTGCGGCTAAAGAAATAGCCGCATTTATTTTGCAAAACTGGCGCACCAGGCTTTTTCAGAAGCCGCTGCGTGCCACCTTCTTGAATAACTCAGCATAACGTCCTCTGCAGTGAACGGTATTGTTCAGGGACCGCATTTCTTAACGAACCATTTCATTTTCCTTTCTTTTCAAACGTTTAGATAACAGAGGCGCTGCCGCGTCGCTGTTATCCCTGGTGACACAGCGAATTACGAAGAAACTCAGCGAAACACGAATAAACTAAGTTTTGACTGACTGAAAAAGAACTTTGTGCGACCTTACCTTGAAACAGCGACGAAGCAGTATTGTCAGACGCTGGCCAAAGAACCCAACAACGATCCTCGGGCGCATTTTACAGAGGAACGTGGCCGCGAGCCTGCGACGGGTTTGACTGGGCTGCGCACGTGCTGGCTCGTGCGTCCTGTCAAGCTGCTAGCCGTGGCCACTGCTGTAGCCATAGCCGCAGCCACCTCATCGGGAAACACGTAGGGCCACCTGCCGGAATCGGCGAATCTGCGTAGCTCGGCCGCGAAACGGCTCCAGTGTCCACTATTGTCGTTTAATATGTTACTGTATGTTGGGGCCACGCGTGGGCGAAGCGTGGGCGCGAATCGCAGTAGCTGCCCCCCAGTGACCTCCGAGAAAACACCATAGACGACGCGCGCTACTCTGATGCCATCGTCAGTGCAATACGCTTTTCTTCTCACGCTTTCGCCATACCCTCCTCCGCTTTCCGCGTCATGGTTCTGCTGCACCCTCCTCTCCGCTTTCCTCCTCGCTCCTCATCGCTCTCGCAAATTTTTTTATCACCCGCTGCGCGCCGCGTTCGCTCTCATCGTTCGCTGTGCTAGTTCGCTCGTTTACGCCGGGAACGCCGACGCTCGCCGCTGGAACAGGCAACTAAGAGCAGGGCTGTAAAAAAGCTAGTAAAATTTCAACAGGGCAATTTTGTTATGTAATGCACATAGTCAAAAACAGCGCCAGCAATAGAAGACCAACGAAGAGCAACAGGCAGGAAAAGATGCCGATTGTCTGTTCTTCCTCATACGCCTTGTGTTATTTTTGCAGTTTTTCGCTCTTAACAATACACACAACGAAACAGGTCTGTTCGAAGGTGGTTGCCGTAATTTTGCTGTTTGCGTTCTGATTTGAGTCCGCATGCGCTGGTGCGTCTAAACCTGCTGGTGATCCAGATCGAAGTGTATGGACACCTATTTGGACGGATGGAAGTGTCGTGTGTGCAAGCACCACCTGAAAACTTCTAATGAAATAAGTGTACACGAAATAACCATTAAACATCATGGCCCAACGAAGGTGCCAAGGCTGAGCACTACAGAGAGCGGAATACAACGCGGGTGTAGAAATTACTGTAAAATAGGGCCCGTAGTTTTGGGTTAAAAGGCGAAGGATACAAGCTCCACAGGCAGGACCGGCGGGTGCGCTTTGCCGCTATGCCAATAATGTAAGACGGAGCGCATCTGCGTAATGAACAAAATAAAAAGATTTTCCTTCATACTACATAAGTTTATTCGTACTTTGCAGCGAAAGCAAATAATTTTGTGATGATACGAACGAACTCAATATTATTCCGAGCGAACTTAGGTTTAATAAAACGAACACTGCTATATTCGCTCTTTGGACTTATGTGCTGAATGCATTATAGATCCCACACTTCAACCTCAATTATCATTGGTAGAGTAACAGCTTATATTCACCGCTATGTTCTTTTATTCCTGCCTGTGTCGTTTCCGTTTGGCTAACGGTGATGGCAATGCCGATTTTTTTCTAAAATAGTATTTTAGTGGTTCAGAAAGCGAAAATCACTCGTTCTGTTCTGCTGGACCTCTATTCAGAAAAAACGCTTTAGCGAGAATGCTCATAGGAGAATGTTTCAGCCAATTCTAATGCATCACCTATTCCTAGCAAAGGTGGTTCGCCAATGGAAAATAACTGTTATGATTGAAAACTTTGTGATTTGACCCTCTCTTCCTTTGCTTTGTTTGTCCATGTACAACAGACGTGACGCTGAGTGCACATGTCGTAAACAAAGCAGCCTTAGCTTTATACGGGACGAGAATCGTGTTTTTGACGCTGTTTATTGTTTATGTAGAATTTTTTGTGATCGCTTTTCCGCTGTATCGAGAAGTTCGGTTTCAAAGGCTGCGCAATCGTCTTCATCTTGATCACAAGAGCTGAAGACGCGTGTCATCGGAACATTTTGGCCCAGCTGTTGAAAAAAGAGCATGATCAATAACAAACTTCAAAGCATTCTGCATGCGCAAAAGATAGACTTTCTTACATGCGATAATAACACTAGCTGCTATGTTTGTAGCAGTCGTGTTTTTAATGCGGGATTGTTTCTAGTGTAAACATGGCAGACGTGATTATTTTATATTCTTCAAAGCTCATTTTCAGATCTCTATATTCACTGCCTTAACTGCAGTATTGAGCAATTTGATTAATTCTGAACGATTATGCAGAACGATATCAAAAAGGCAGAATGGCTGGCTCGTTCGAGGTGAGCCTGCATAATGTCAAATATTCATATGGCACAGGATTACACATGGTCGTGTTTGTACAAGCGGGTTGTTCGCAGGACTATCGTAAAGCGTATGAAGCGTTTCAGTAATAACCCACAAATCTTGCACTATCTACGATGATAGTTTTATATCCTAGCGCGAGTGATACCTAAAATGCTGGTAGTTTTTGATAAAATAGAGTAATACCAGCACAGTTATGCCAGAAGGCTCCTTACAATGCCGCTAGAATTCATGGTTGAAAAGCGGCCCTATACATGTGGGAATAGAGCAAGCGCGGACTAACAAGTGCGCTTACTTGGTAAGCACAATGTACACGTTGAGTAAATCTTAAAAAAACGATAAAGAGTAAAGAAAGGCCCTGTGCGTCCTTATTAAAAGAAATGCAAACAATAGCGTACAATTGCTAACTCGCCGAATTAGGCAATCAGTTTGTTCAAGTGACCAATGTAGAGTTCGGATCTGAAGACCCCTTGCAATGCGCAGTGAATTTCGCTTACGTGCGACGAGCGCGCTGCGATTCTTGTCCACGTGTGCTACTACTTGAATGCGCATAAAGCACTTAGTGAAGTAAATACAATTTGAAGGATTCCCGTTACGCAGATAAGCAGTGATATACGTCATGGTGTATAGCATGCTGTTTTTGTTGTGAGCCCTAACTTCTCACATACACGTAAATAGAAGTTGGCGTAAGTTAAACGTGGCTAACAACAGTGATGACTCTGTTTTATACAGTTACGGATAGGGTAGCTATCTCCCTGAGGGAGATGTAATTCTTCGACTACAAAACTGCGTCACAGCATACGTTTAGACAACTTACGATCCTGCACATTTTCGGAAGCTGAGAATTTATTGTACCAGGAAAGAGTTTGAAACAATATGGCGGTATTTTATGGCGTCATCAGAGCCAAGGACATGTATTTTAGCAGCGTGGTGCCAATCATACAGGAGAAGTCATGTAGCTTATGACTGCCTTGATGTTTAACGGAAATGGTAGTTCTTGACACGAACGAGAATCCTGAGCGGGGATCCGAATGGGATATTTTCTACTACGAATACTTCATACTGCAGTTGACTGTATGTGTTGGTGGAAGTCTCATGTGTGTGTGTGCGTGTGCGCCTGTTTGTGTGTGTACTTATGCGTGTGAAAACTTCTCACCAATTTACATTTGTAAAGTTCGCTTCTGCTTCAGACTTTATTAATCTATAATTTTTTAGTGAAGCCGGTACGTAAAATACTCACATTCAGCGCTCGTCGAAGACATTTAAAGCGGCACCATATCTTCAGAAATGCAGGGGACGTGAGGTGGATATTTTTTTGTAATTCAGTGTCATTCCCTGCAGAAAAAATAAACGACATGGCAGTCACATAAGCACATACTATGGGAGCCGCCACAATGGACCAACTAGCAGTGAACCAACAATTCCCCTCTGCTGTGACATTAGTGATACGCTGGTTGTTTCCATGCCCGGGAATAAATGCAGGTCCCTAATTTAACTAGCTATCGGAATAAAATTTTTGGTAGCGACCGAATAGCCAGGACACAGTTTCAGTATTTTGGCATCCTTAAGGGTGCTCATTTATCTTATCGCTAACACCCTTAACGGTTCTAAAAAATATTTACGCGAAAGTTAAGTTAAACTAGACCTGCGATGAGAGAAACTTAGTTCAACATTGTTTATAAATACTGCAAAGCATTTTGTGCGTGCTAAGATATCTGAATCACGGGTCGACGAGCTATAGCTGTTACATTTTCAACACCTTTCATTCGGTGAGTTCATTCGTCTTGACACACTTCATAAAATACAACAAAGGACAAAGACGAAAAGTATAAACACGGCAGGACTGGTGCTGCAAACTGGCCACTTCAATTTATTTCAAACGAGGGGGCTACTTCAGGCGCAATGCGTCAGGCCTCTAATAGCATATATCAAGCAAAAGTCTGCACAGCTCAATCTATTCATGTGTTTTACATATACCTGGAAAGAAATGACACCACTTTTTCATGCAGCGCCAAAAACGAGCTGCTGACACACTAAACGCCTACTTTGCACATACAAAACGCGGCAACTATTTTCCTTTCGGTTTTAGCTTTGTTTTTTCATTGCATGAAAAGTTCTGTTGGAAAACATAGGTATGCGTGCACCTTTTTTGTATTATTAACACAAATGGGTACCATGTCCTTTTCCGACGTCATTATTGTGCTGTCTTGTCTTGTCGTTGAAGCTCTGTTGAAAATAAACCGCACCACAATGTAGGGGTATTAAGTATAGAGTATTTGTCGTAGATGTGGCATACTTGGGGTATGGTAATTAGTACCGCGTTGAAAGTGTTTCCTGTTCTTTTGTAGGGTATCCGATGTCATCAACTTACAGAGTCGGCGAAAAAGTTACATTCAAAATATGTCGATTGCGACTTCTTTGAGATATTGCGAAACCTTCTTTAGTGAAGAGATAAAATCATAGGTCGTAACAAATGCATATTTCATGATGTTTAAGACAGTAGCATAATAGTTCGTATTTAGCAATGTAGATCGAGCTTATGGTTTTGATCGACCACTAAACACTTTAAATGTAATCTGGTTAACTAAGCGACGTTGTGTTAAAGCACCTTGCAAAAGTCATATACTATAGTTCTTTATCTTCTGTGGTATTGCTCTATGATAATATGGTAATATATATATATATATATATATATATATATATATATATATATATTGTTACGCCGTGAAGCGTTTATTTAAATCTGCAGGGCAGATAAATCGGGACGGTTGGCGTGTTGCAATCCCGGTACAACAGCAATTAACCAGCCGAACGTCGTCTTCCTTCTCCACCGACAGTCCCCGTGGTCATTCGCGCTGTTTCTGCCCTCTGTTATGAGAGCTCATAACATTTCCCCGTTGGCAGACGAAGCCCACCGGGCAAGTCAGTCAGTCGTTCGTGAATTGCAAGGCTTGAGGCGGGCAACGTGAGTGACTTCAGTTTTGGCCGAGTGTCGTACAGTGCTCGTGAGGCGTGCAATGCGATAGTTGACCTCGCTGAGGCATTCAAGTATAATGTAGGGCCCAACTTAGTGGGCCAAGAACTTCTGGCACAAGCCACGTTTCCGTAAAGGCGTCCAGAGCCACACAAGGTCGCCAAGATCGAAATATACATGTAGGCGACGACCGTCATAGCGGATCTTTGACCGGTCCTGCGAGGCCAAGGTGCGTAGCCGAGCAATGCGTCGCGCTTCTTCTGCTCGACAGAGGACCTTGGTAATAGAGTAATTGTCATGAGCGAAGTAGGGAAACGTGGTGTCGAGTGTGTAACGAGGCGGACGAGCATAAAGGAGGAAGAACGGTAAGTAACCGGTGGTCTCGTGTCTCGCGGTGTTGAAGGCATAGGTGACAAATGGTTGGATGCTGTCCCAGTTCTTATGTGCGGAATCGACATACATCGACAGCATCTCGGCAAGCGTTCGGTTGGTACGTTCGACCAAAACCCCGATATCATTATGAGGCACATCGTGGTGGGGCGCTCTAGAAATTATGGCCACCTGGGGATCTTTAACATGAACCGAATGTTCGGTAGACGCACATTTTTGCATTTCACCCTCATCAAAATTCAGCCGCCGTGGCCGGAAGTTCATCCTGTTACCTCGTGCGTAGAAACCCAACGACCTAGCCGCTAAGCCATTACAGCGGGTGGTGGGATTTTTTAGTCATCTTAGTGGACATTAGCCATAAATGGGGAGAGACAATCACTTGTTGTAAGTGCAGAATAACCACATGCTCATTTTCGGCGACATACTTTGCAAATACTCCGAATTTCTTATAAAATGTACAAATTTGGGCTCATCCTACGTTTTAAGAATGTTGCGTCAAGTTCTACTAAATTCTCTTACTGAATATGTTTCCAAGTTGTAGATAAATAGGGCTGCGCAAGATTGCAAAATAAAGCGACGCGCAAGAGCCATATACCAGAAGGGTACTTGCTTCCAGACAGTTTATTCGGAGATAATCCTGAAGCCCGTAAAATCCACAGCAGTAAAGGCGCTGAAAAAACTAAGCGTGGTCTAAAAACAATGTTGACAGTTTCTGCTGTACCAAGTTTAGAGCGACTTCTTTGAAGATGTAGGTAAAACCATGCTATCACCCTCCTCTCTCCTTTCCCCAACACGAAACCTTGTGTCCGAGGGATATTTACGAATTAGAAAGCTCACAGGTTGGCAGGTACGCGGTGATAAACAATGCAGCACACTGGCATTATCCCATAAAGCCGTTCGCATTGCAATGCGAAAGCCGCGAAGGTTAGGAATCAAACTAGCGACATCAAACTCCTTCAGTAGTGCACTTCGAAAGGCAATTTATCACCACTGCACGATCATTAGCTCATTTCAGGTGTACGTGCGGCAATCAAGTCTAACCGTGATTGTAAACCAATTTAGAGGTAGGGAAATAAAACATGCTTATATTCGATCATTTTCAGTAGTGCGTTGTTTCACAGGCTTCTTTTAATTTCAATATCAATCAAACAGCCAGCATGACACAATTTAGCGAAGTTTGGATAGCGAAGCGCGTATATGCTGTCAACTACTACCCAGTTTACTTATGCCCTGCAGCAACCCAACATAGTTCAGTTGGCACGTTCATGATTTTTGAAAACTTCGAGCCACCCGCTCCGATGAAATTGCGAAACAAACATTGAAAGGGTGGTTACCCGGTCTTTTTGGAGCTGACATACATTGGCAAAGAGCACGCGAAAAATGTGGCAAGAAACAATAAAACAAACTTAAACAAACGCGAAACTGGACGCTTTCTCTCAACGCTGCGAGAGCGGCGGTAGCATGGAAACCCTATGAAAACCACCTCTCCCTGTTGCTAAAGTCTCTCGATTTTCTGCTAAAATATCTACGTACTTTACCTGTTGCTAGCGGCGGGCGGCACCTTTCGCTACTCTGAAAACTTTTTTTTATTACGATAGCAATTACATGGACACTCCAAGCGCATTTCTGCCGTCGCCATCGTCGTCGCCGTGAGGTTGCGTATAAAGACCAACGGCGAGAAATTTCGCCGCCGCGCGCCGTACGCTGTGTGCGCGAGGGCAAGCGCACGAGAGTGACCCTGCAATCGCGGCGCAATGTGATGCACGCGAGGTAGGAAGGCAGGCAGGAAGCACGCGAGGCACGGGGGCGAGGTGACGGAGAGGAAGAGGGGGGGCTGCGCAGAGAGGGGGAGGGGGCGCCTGCGCGGGCCTCATCTTCAAAGTGATCTGCGATGGGGACAAAGTGCATGCGCCGAGTGCCGGTACCTTCATATGCGCTGTGCTTTCGACGTTTAGTTCACGTCGAAGCGAGACGTGTGACAGCCCTAAGGTCGCTTTGACCACTGCTGCAGGCGCGCTTTCTCACTCCGGCGTTTTCACAGCGAGCTTCCGCGGTAATCTAGCAAGGTGTGTCCGTGTATACATGTGCGCGCGTGACACCGCGCTGGCCTAATTAGTTAGTAATCGAATGTTTATCAATTTATAGGGCCCATAAACTACTATCCTTGCTTCGTATACCTCTCACACGCGTCAGCGAACTCACCGGTAATTTCATCCTTCCCTCCTCTCGCTCCTTCTCATCTTTGTGTTCCCCTTACCCATTCCCCCGGTGTAGGGTAGCCAACCGGACGTTATTTTGGTTAACCTCTCTGCCTTCTGTCTTCTGCCTTCCTCTTTGCTCCTCCTTTCTACTAATTTGCTATCGCAATCGATGCTTCGCCTTTGGCGAAACTTCGACTTTTTTCTATTTACTATAACGAATTGTACCAGGAGACAGCGCCCCCTGGATGTGGCCGACATTGCGTACCAGGAGGAGCAACAAATCCTGCCGCAGGTTTTCGTGTGGTGCGGCCAAGCTCGGTCAGGTGTGAAGGACGTGGGAGGGTGTTGGCGCGTTTCATAATGTGGGGTGAGTTGAGGGCACGGTGATATTCACGGTACATGCGTACCGCATTAGGACCTTGCCCGCACACCCGAAAAATGGGGTGGCCTGTTCTACGCTTAATGTGAAGAATAACTGCGTCATACTTGATGTGACTGCCGGGTGATAGTTTCATTTGCCCGTGTAAGGAGGTATGAGGGAGTCGGTGGGCGTATGCGGTATTAGCAGCTATTCTTGTGCCCAGCGCGTTGTTGCATGCTTGTCGTGCTCAACTCCACACGCTTTAGGAGAATAGACTTTTGGCATAGTACTGCGCGCTTGGTATGTCGATAAAGGCCAGCCAATGAGGTTGATCATTACCTTCAATCTCCTGATTGCAGGGAACCTATTATCGGAGCACCCGGTGCTCTAGACGACAAGACTGGTGCTAATTCATGAGGAAGCGCACTCTAAACGAAGCTTATTACTACTAATTTGTAATAATTTAGTGAGAACTTTTTCCTTATTGCATGAATTCGCTGTCTCAATTCACTGTTTCGCCCGACGCACAGTGTTTGTGTTACTTCGAAACAATGTAATGTGCTGGAGTATGAAACTTCTCTTTGAATGAACGTCACCTTCTCGACGAGCACGCGCTCTTTCCTTGTTTCAGTACTGTGATTTTTAGGGTCCACCAGATAACTGAAAGCAGTTATTTCTGATTTGCTAGCTTCTCAGTTATCCTGATGTTCAGTTTCGAATAGCACCACACACGTGTCCAATCATGTATATTAGCCAATTATTTTACCTAATTGATGTTGCGCAATCTTGATGTGCTATAAGGATACACTAAACTGGGTAAGCTGGCACTGATTAATGTTTCAAGCGCGCTACCTTAATGTACAAGCGATTAAGGAAAGTCCTAAGAGCCTCATAATCGGGCATTTAGTTGTTGTCCAAGCTTTGTTCGGTCGTTCGGTGCCTTTCTTCTGCCGTGAGTTGGTTTAAGCGATACTTTACCCTTAAAATTCATTTTTCACTGTGTTTATAATCGAGGAAGCACTCTATATTTCATTCGATATGCCGAGGTCACTCTATTCAAATAGTCATAGTAGCTGCAAATGAGAACAGCCAATGTTAGAACGTTCCTAAAAAAAGCGGAGGACAAATCTTTAAAAGAATATATGGGGTTTAACGTACCAAAACAACGATATGATTATGAGGCACGCCATAGTAGGAGACTCCACAATAATTTCGATCACCTGGGGTCCTTTAGCCTGCACCTAAATCTAAGTACGCGGGTGTTTTCGCATTTCGCCCCCGTCGAAATGCGGCCGCCGTGGCCGGGATTCGTTCCCACGACATCGTTCTTAGCTGCCCAACACCATTGCCACTGAGCAACCACGGCTAGTGAATAAGCTTAGCTGCTTAGACAATAGAGTTGTGGATTTATTCATGCTCTGCCTTGTTGCTTAGCGAGGTAATTCACGGACAAAATTGATAATGGCAAAGCTGTACTTTTTTTTCGATAGGTCTGTGACGGAGAAAGATACCTCGGCGAGTATTCCAAACAGCACCCCTTAATACTCTTGACCTTGACAGTGTCATTGCCATGACACTGTACTCAATGATTACGAAACAAATTTGGCAAAGGCACTTAGGACGTCTTACGTGTGGGAATGCGAAAGCAGTGTAGTCACTTTGGTGAAATGTTTTCGCTCAGGTATTCATCCGCATGACATTGTGTGAGTTGTAAACTTGCACGGCGTTCCTTCTGGGACTTCATGGGGGTACTTCATTTTATACTCTCATGATTTGGCGTCGAGAGTGTAGTTGTTGTTGTATCCTGCCACGTATGTGGCTCCTACCCACTATGAAGATTGGCCAAGAAATGTATACGCGTAACGCAGCGGTGCAAGACAATGACAACAGTGAACGCACGCCATGAGAAATGTTGCACCAACTTTTGCATATAAGTAAAACACGACGCCGGGTAGTGAACGAGGCTGAGAGGAGAAAGAAACAAATTTAATTAATGCATTTGGCTTAGTGAGGGGTGGCTACCAGGCGATAGCTTACAGCTACCTAATCGGCTCTTTCGATTGCCCGAAGTTGAACCTTCAGGCTCGGGTCCGAGAGTATTGCTTCCCACGCATCAGGCGAGGCAGCGGCGAGGAGTATCTGGTGGTATGAAACTGAGAAATTTGAAGTCAATTCGAGCATTTCGAGACGTGTTTTTACTCTATGCACCGTCGGCCATTTTTGAAACCATGTTTTGACCACGGCACCACCGGACTTCAGCGGAATTGGGCATGTAATGATGTCGCATTAAAACAGCTCCGCTTTCGTTTGCAAGACTTTCGACGCTAGCAGCAGAGTCCTTAGCGAATACTCCCAGAAGGAAACGTTATACTATTCTTTGTCTTTGAAGTTTTAATCTTTTTTACGTGAATGTATCCCAAAATTTAGGCTCACTTGATGAGGAAGAGATGGTAAACCTGGGAGCTGTGGTGAATCGTATTCAGATTATCAGAATCGCCCTTCATGAGTGTTTATCTACTGTCTTAATCTGAGTTTGGCCCCACACCTATTCGGTTCGAAGATTACGAACAAAAACGGGCATTGTACGCACCTTTGGCAATGCTGAAGATGATACCGAGCAGCATTGTTAACAGAGCTCCCACAAAGGAAATCCAGAAGAACGAAAGCTGATAGAGTGGGAATACATTTGACCTGTACAATAAGAGCATATATATAAGATACTAAGTCTCATTCAGCAGTGTCAAAGAAATACAGCAACAAAGTAATAAGTAGCCATATACGTACCCGTGGAGTTCTTGATCTGTTTATAGGTAAGTGCGAAATATATATTTTTTTAATTTAGGAGTGTAACTAGTACCCTTATAGTAGCACTAAATAAAATCGTGAAAGTTGTCTACCGGGAAGTAAATATTCTTGCAGTGGTCTTACAGTATTGAAGTAGCTGAGAACAAAACGAATAACAAGGGATAATAGTTCTCTTGTGCCGCTTTTTACAAGGGAAAAAAAAAGGTACGGACAAACGAAAGCACGAAAGTGAGAACTACCAACTGTTGTATTCATGGCGAGATCATGTTTACATATGCTCATATGTAGCTCATATGAGAATGTTAGTGACGATTACCACTCAGCGATGATTGTGTAAAGAACTTGCCAAGACTGGAAAAAGCGGTAAACATTCACGGGCACAAAATGCTTTGTCCAAGCCTCATATGTTGAAGTGCTGAACATTTAGGCAGTACTTCACGCTCTCCCCTACTTGATCATGCGTTGATAGTCTGAAGGTGTTTACACAGCTTTCTGAAGTTCGTGACCACATTGTAAAAGTAAGAAGAAACCACATTCCACAAACTTCATGCAAAATAAAAAAGAACCATGTAACACATAAACGCAAAATAAAAAAATTGTGTGTGGCTTAGCTCGGCTATGCCAGGATATACGTAGCGTTAGCAAAGGTTCAGCTGAAGGTCCGAGTCGCACTGGCGCTTTCGCTGAGTTTCACAGTATATTCAGTCGATTGGCGAGCCTTGACGTCATCGACGGCGTTTTGTTGTTGCTGCAGGGGTGGTCGGGCACGTCGCTCAGCCTCCTGGCGACGCCGCTTTGCTAGACGTTCGTCCCTTTGCTCCAGTGTCTCCGCAGCACGTTTAGCCTTCTTCAGTTCATTCCTCCTACGCTCAACCGCTAATTGCCAGGCAACTACTTCGGGATCCGATGAGTCAAGCTTCTCCGTTCTTCTGTGCTGTTGAGCAGCTTTTTGCGCTCTCCTTCTCCATGGCTATACCACACTGGCAAACGCCAGTCAGAAGCGCAGTGGCTCCAGCGCAGTGTCAGACGGCGACTGCACAGCGAGCGCGCCGGCGCCAGCGCGTGTACCACGGCTACGACGTCACTCCTCTGGAATGCGCAGACCGGCGGCGGTGAGTCGCGGCGGCGGCGGCGGAGTGCGCGAGAGGTGCCGGCTGCGGTGGCTCCGGTGCGCAAACCGTGTGACATCACTGATCCTTGCGCATGCGCAGCACGGCTCTTGATGTGCTGCGCGAAACGGGCTTGGCTAGGCCAGTGTAGGTAACGCTACAAAAACAATAACCTTCATTTCATTCGTTGTTAGAAATCTGTCATGTTTCTCGCGTGTCATTGCACATTGTCCAGGCACACAAATTCGCAATTATATGAACACTCCAAAGCGGATTTCTGCCGTCGGCGTCGTCGTCGCCGTCGCTGTCGCCGTTGCCGTCACGGTTGCCGTCAGGTTCCGTATGACGTCAACGGCGATGAAATCGTCGCCGCGCTCCGGACGCTGTATGTGCGAGTGAAAGGGCGCGAGGGATGCGCGCTTTCACGGGGAGCGAACGCACGTCGGAGAGCAAACGCGCGTTCTGCGCCGTGCTCCCTGAAGGGCTACGTCTCTTTCCTCCGTTACAATCACCATGGAAACGCGACTTATTCCGTGGTGCGAAAGGCCCTGGGGGGACGGGAGGGAGGGAGGGGAGGCGACGTTTAGCTGCGGCACCAAATGCGTATTTATGTAAAAACGTTGCGAGGCAAGAAGGTAGGTAAGATTTCCGACGCTGCTCGACGAGTGTCCCTTTCTGATCTCGCCGAAAACCTCCGAGCCGCCCCCAGAGGCACCGGCAACAGTCCCCAACGCCACGCGCGTTCGGTGCGAACGCGGATAAAACGCCGACGGCATCGACAACAGTTCTGCGCGTTGCTGGTGCTGCTGCATGTCCAAGTTTATACAGCTGAAAAAACTACTATCCTTACTCCGTATAGCTCTCTACTAACTTGCTATCGCAATTCATGCTTCGCCTTTCCGGTGAAACTGCGACATTTTTTTATTGCAAGAGGACTGGAATTATCCCGTGAAACGCCGAACCCCACTATGGGCCCCTTTTCCATTGCAATCCAACGCACCTACCGCCCCACGCGTTTCAGTTTGAAGCTGAACAGGCAGCAGAAGAGAGTAAAGTATGCTTCTTGCTGGTAGCACCCGAAATAAGTAGGAGCCTACTCTATTTACGCTCTTTGCAATGATGCTCCTATTTCATCGAGCTAACTTTTTGTGTGTGTATCCAAGTGTTCTCGGGACACAAACCTGTCATGTGACAACGCGTCTGTCGAAGCAGACGTGTCCGTTCCGTCAGTTGAATTTGTGGGCACTGGGCAACGATCCAGCGTCCCGTAAAAGATTGGTGGCGTCGCCATGCCTGACATGCTCCTACCAATGGCGTGCCATAGCTGCAGGCCGCACACCAGCAGGCTGGCCCATGCTGCTGCCTGCAATCAAGGAGAATGAATAAATGAACGAGCATAAATTAAGCTGTGCCAATAATAACATTTGCTCTAGGGGAGGGTTGGTTGATGTATGTTTACGTATTTATTTATGAACATGTGACTTGTAATTGAAACTACATGTATTCAAGAAGTAGCGGTTTTATCAGCTTGACCTGTGCTCCTTCATGTATAGAGCGTTTGAATAAGCTAATCAAAAGCATGACCGAAAAATGTTACAGCGGTGAAGTAAGTTGCAAAACGATGAAAGCTTGCCAAAAAGCTAGTGCGAGAATCGGACCTCAGATTCTTCTGAGTTTGAGGCCACTCGGCTTCCTTGTATTCGGCTGCGAGCATCCCTCTCCGGGAACAGGCAGTAACTACAGCCGTTATTTGCTTACTGAAAGGGTAGATATATACATATATTTTATTGATAAGAAAGAGAGAGAGGTCGACCTGATCAGCGCTTCCTCTATGTTTTCAATGACAGTGCAATCGCTCGCTCCGCAATGGGAGCCGTTGGTGCGCCTTGGCCGCGATGTGGCGCTAACCAGAGGGTTCGACTGCTTGCATCACGCGCGCGATGGAGCGCGCGCCACTGCCGTTCCGGTGGGGATAGGGTACACGCTTCACGCGTCTGTTAGGATTACTTCCTCCGACTTTCGCCATGAGACACCACCAAGAGGGTACTCTTCCCCACGACCGTAAACCAGGCGCGAACGCTAGCCGACGGGGGAGAATAGGATAGGGCGATCGGAGAGGGTGGTTTACCGCTGGATCGGTCACGTCCGGTTGGCATTGAAAAAATAAAAATAGAGGAGCTGCTGATCTGAGCTTTTATTGCACTCCTATCTCGGTCTCTGTATACTCTGCACTGGGGAAGTGGCAAGGGGAGAAAGTACGTACGATAGCCTATGAGATAAGACAACGCAGCACACAAAAGTCACAGCACCATGATAACGAGGGCTCACTGATAACTCCTCTGCAGCGCACGCGCCTTACGCACGCGCGCTCATTACACAGAACCGAAGAACCCTATTTCATCATTTACGCTACTGGCTCATTAGGACTACGTCAAGTTTCATTTGCACCAAGTGACCAAAATCAAATTGTAACAGCTTTGACATTGTCACGTGACAGTTGCTAGCGGTCAATCGTTCCGTTAAAACTCAGCACGGTTTCATTGATCACCAAAATTTAGGTAAATTTATAGGATAGTGGGCATGAATAAGCGCCGAAAAAAGAAATCACTAGCAGTTTTGAGTGATGCCTAACTAAGACTAGTAGTTCTGCGGCTAGTATAGGCTGAAATAAATATTCGCTTTCTGACTAGAGCAGCATGGTGTCAAGCCACCATGGGTACACATGATGGGAATTCACTAGGTGACCGCGACCACTCGCGTTCACAACAGTGACGTCAGGGGTTGAGCCAGCAGGGGGGAGTGCAAGTGCTTGTGGTGAAGCTAGCGTTCCGCGTGGCCACAACATGTAATATGTCATTGTGCTGCGTCTCCGAGATCACGGGGCATGCGACCCTGGGCGCACGAGCCGCGCATGTGCCGTCCCATCAGGTACAGTACGCCGGCGCTGGCATCGATTGCGGCAACACGGCGCGAATATCTGTATAATTGTTGTCGCCATAATAGTTCATGGCCTCTTGAGGATGTGTTGCTATATGGCGTGAAAACGAGGCAACGAAACCAGGCGAATGATGGAAGTGCACTTCACGGAACAGGTACAGCGACAGGCAACTTACGTCGATGCGGGCAGAAACTTACTTTTGCTTTCACCCACGGACACGAGATGGCAAGGAGTACGAGTCCGACGAATGGCCCCGAAGCGGATGAGTAAAATGCGACGAACAGCTGCGTATAGATCAATGTTTATGAATAAACCACGATAAAGGAACAGACGAAAGTGCCAAGGGTAGTGCCACCAACTCGACGTACCCGTATGGCCGATCCCATCATTGGCACAGCTATCGCAAAAAGCGTCATTATAACGCCGCTTCCAAACGCTGAAAAACAAAATAGAAAAAAAAAGAAAAAAAAGGACACTTGAGTCGGCTGGATATTTAAAAACGTAGAGACATTGTATTCCACAGAGGTCGAGGCAGCTTCCACCACAACTCCAGGGGGGTGTATAAATTCGGCAGCACGTTACACTCCTGTAGCACGTCAACTCGAAAGCCTGCTGCACACTCGGCAATGCGCCGTCTCGCACATTCGCGTTGCTGCTCTCCCAGTTCGGATTATTCAGATCTTTTTTACGCTTAGCTGTGCCTTCGCACGCTCGTATAGCGGGGTCAGACTCGCGGCAACGAAGTTTGTATTCGACAATAAGTTGCATCCTTTCAGCATCGGCTCGAAACGTATACTTTTCTGTGTGTTGTATGGGTGATTTCAATAAAAGTATGACTCTTCGCTTCACTTTGCTGAGCGCTCATAGCCTCAGCCGTACGGTTGTATGAGCCATTGCATTTTTTCGCTGCAACGGGTGTACGAGCCGTTGCTTACGGGGGTATTTAGAGAGTCACGTTCTTTTATTGCGATAGCAATTATATGGACACTTCAAGCTGATTTCTGCCGTCGGCGTCGCCGTGAGGTTCCGTATAAAGTCCAAGGGCGATAAAATCTTCGCCGCGCGCCGTATGTGCAATTGAAGGCGCGCGGGGGACGCGCTCTTTCACGGAGAGCGAACACACGGCGGAGAGCAAACGTGACTTCCGTGGCGCGAAAGGCCGTGGGGCTATGGGAGGGAGGGAGGGGGGCGACGCTGTGGTGCGGCACTAAATGCGTATATTGCAGCCTGGCGCATGGGGAACTGGCGACGCAATCTGCCACGCGAAAGGGGCAAAGCGGGAAGGCAGCGGGGGAGAGGGGGGGGAGGCGGCTTCTACTCTGCCGACAAATGCGTTCTTGTACTTTGCACCGGTACGGGCTGTCGGTGTTGTCGCGCGCACCGTGTCTTGCAAGTGATCTCCACACGGCTTTGACCTTTTTATGCGCTGTGCTTTCGCCGCTCAGATTCCGTTGCAGCGATAGACCTCACGAACCTTCTCTCCCTGCGGCGGCCGCGCTTCCCTACGCCAGCGTTTTGACAGTGGTTGTCTGCGGTCATCGAGTGTGATCTATCCATGTTTTCTTGTGCGCGCTGACACCACGCTTATTAATTCAGCGAATGTGTCAAGTTTATGCAACCGATAAAACTACTATGCCTACTCCAATAGCTCTCTATTAATTTGCTATCGCAAGTCATGCTTCGCCTTTCGGGCAAACCAGCGACATTTTTTGTTTTGTTTTGTTTTTCAGTTTTTGTACCACTCGGCACGACAGCGCGTTTCTGAAATGTGTATGCGTGTTTCAAATGAATGTATGCACTGTTCCCTTCACTTTGCCGAGTGCTTATAGCCTCTGCATTATGAGAGGGATGATCCATTGCATTTTTGCTTGCCTAGGGTGGTTGGTCCAATTGCTGATGATGACAATTTTCCGGATGACGCGTTTTTTTTTTTCATGGCCTTGCGGGCTTTGAGCGCCTTAAGGCTTTCGCGCTAACAGAAATTTGAGTCGACTGGATATTAAAAAGCGCAGAGACATTGTATTCCACAGAGATCAAGGCAGCGTCAGTCAAATCAACAGCCCCCTGTTCACATGATTAGAAAGTATTTCTGCTCTCCTCGTGCAGCTGAAATTACAGCAATACAAGAGATTATTCTTTGTTGGCTTTCTCTATAAGTTAAGTTTGTTTCCACACTGTAAATCTGCTCTAAATGAACACTTTGACTTTTTGGACATACTTTTGAGCCGTTAGACTCTGTGTCTGCGCACTTCGTTTTAAGCTCTAATAGAATGTGTTTGATATTGCAGTGAATATTTTTATTTCCTTGAACGTGTACTGCAGCACTAGAATGAGGGCTTTCGGGGCTTAAGGAGAATCGCGTCTTCGGGCTCGTCTGCTATAAACATGCGACGCCATGTCGAGTTTGCTATATCCGGCAAGACCAATCTTCCACCGCCAGAGATCTGCGCAAATTCAAACTCAATAGGAACTTCCAATGTACTAGTGCGATCGAACTCTGGTAGTAAAAATCGCATGGAAAGGATATTTATTCATTGCTACGGAACAGTTCTGACATTGAAAAGACGATGAGAAGGACGACGATATAACCTGGCATGGACTGTTCGCTCTTCGCAGGGCTACACGCGTATGCGCTTTTAAATACGAGTATAGCTGCATATAGTAATTCCTGAGCCTCTTCATAGGTGACACTTTTGGTGGAGGTTTGCGGTCCCTGTCCTCACCATGGAGATCCACAGCGGACGCCCACTCGAGGTTTTCATCACGGAATCTAGTCTATCCACCTCTACCACACCGGCCTCTCTGCCTGCCACAACGACTTTCGTCAAACCCATGAACACGAGCTCACAAACTGAGACAGCTTCGAGCAGAAGATGTGCGAATTATTTCGGAACCCCTTTGGTCGACAACTCTCTGCCAAGGAACTATCTACTTGCGTGCAGACGTCAGCGGAGCTATATGTAACCAAGACGTCTTAGATCTCTGCCAGAAAGCCCAAGAAAACATGAGCGAGGCGGACAAAGTTAAGCACGTCTTTAAAGGTATTCCCGGAGATGCCTCCAACTTGCTTATGTTTACGATGGTTGAGCCTGTGGAAGCCATCTTTAAAGAATGCCGCCGTCTTGAACAAGCCGAAAAGCCGGCGCATCGCGCATCAGTTACAGTGCCCGCCGAATACCGTAGCGGCAGCATCGTGTGATAACCTTGTTACGTGGAGGCAAACACAACAGGAAAACGTATTTACAGTATATTTACAAGGCGATCAAGCGTTCAACCGTATGGTCGAGAGCGCGCACCAGATCATCAGCGTCTCCTTCATCGGCGCTCGTCTTGAATAATAGTACCGTGACATAACCCCCGGTTGCGGAAGCGCCGTCACGGTGCTTGCTATGGCGCGGGCGAGTGGTAACGTTCAAGGCGGGATACGTGAACAACGTCCGTAGGTGGTGAAACGGTTGGAGAGCAAGACTCAAGCGGGAAAACGGGAAGACACGGTAGGGTCCGGAGTACCGCGAAAGCAATTTTTCGGAGAGTCCAACACGCCGAGTTGGAGTCCATAAGAGTACAAGGGCACCCGAAGTATATATAACGTCGCAACGACTGGGGCCATAGCGGTGCATCTGGTGGCCTTGCGACGTATTAAGGCGATGGCGAGCAATTTGTCGTGCCTGGGCATCGCCTTCGGTAGGTGGCCAGGTCAAGGCTACCGGTGGCAATCGTGACCCAGGTTGATCTGCCTTGACGAAGGGGGCAAATTTCACGGCTCAGTTGCGTTTGGCGTGTCTGATCAGCTCGGTAAATGCCATCGTGAGCGTACTCACTTGGCAAATGGACGGCATCGGGTATGATAGTATCAAAAGGTAACGTTGGGTCGCGGCCAAACAGAAGACCAAAGGGTGATAAACCAGCAGTATCATGACGGGAGGAATTGTAGGCTAATGTAACGAAGGGCAACGCAACGTCCCAGTATTGATGGTCAGAGGAGACATACATGGAAAGCATGTCAGTTAGCGACCGGTTGAAGCGCACAGTCAAGCGGCTGGTTTGCGGGTCGTAAGCTGTCGTAAATTTGTGTTTTGTCGCGCAGGATCGAAACAGGTCATCAATAACTCTGGAGCGAAAGTAGCGGCCATGGTCGGTGAGGAGTAGACAAGGGGCTCCATGCCGTAACACGACCTCATGTAGCAGGAAATCAGCGACGTTCGTAGCACAACTGGTAGGGAGAGCCCGTGTAATTGCGTATCGGGTGGTGTGATCCGTAGCAATGGCGATCTATTTCTTTCCAGAAGTATAGCAGTGTTGCCAGGTCCGACGAGGTGGCGTAGCCAAAAGCTAGAGAAGTTGTAGCCCAAATGTAGCTAAACAAAAAAATTCCAAAATATTTCGTAGCCAAATATAGCCATTTTTATTTGCAATTTTATTTGTGTATACATTTTAACATTCGACTTCGGCAATCCTTTTTTTCCACAACCCGTCGTAACAAAATGTCCGTGCCGCCATGACCGTCGGCCCTTTACATCAACAACAGCAACATCATGCTTACACAGAACACTTTTTGGTTGGGCTCGGAAGGTCTTAAGTTCCAGGGAATCGCTGCAGAAGGCGAATCGGTGCTTTTGTTTTATGAAAGAGTACTAAGTTAGCATTTTAGTTATTTACAGTAATATTAACTATGAACTCTGCTCTTTAGCTGTCGTGAACACAAAATAATGTTCAGCGTCATCGATCTCTCACGTTATCTCTGCCTACAGCGTAGAAGTTCAGCTATCCAGCGATCTGCGACGGCGACGTGCTCACGGCTTCTTTTTTGATGAGCTAAAACAAGTCTTTCGCGCTGTGATATCCCGCGTTATTTGTCTCAACGTCCAATCTTGTTTTCTCGTTTTTTATGTGTTTTTTTTTCAATTAGCTTGGCGCGGATTAGCTTGGACGCACTACCTATCTAGTATCAACTTAGATCAACCTGGCCGCCATCTTAGGTCTCTAGCAGGCCGAGAACATGCGTTAAGAAAAGGGACAGGCAACAGATGCCACTCACTGTTTGAATCGGCGTAAGCGGAGCAATGGTAAACAACAAATTGATAACAGTGGTAATGCTGTGAAAACCGGTTACTGTCAAAAAACAAACCATGTTGATCGCTAATAAAGTTTTAGAATAGGGGCCCCTAAAGTTTGGTGCCCGAAAGAGCTTTGCAGGTGTTAGCAATGTGACATGCAGGAATGAAGAGTTTTGGAATAGGCGTTCTGCGTTTGCGGATAGCGTGTTGCGTTTGCAGCGTCACTACGGCGTCAAAGAAAAACTGTTATAAATATTAAAATAAAATACACCATTTTATGATAAGAAATGTAATTTAGCCTTTCGTGTTTTCGCCTTTAATTAAAATTTAGAACTTATTCTATTAGTAGCATGCAGCTTGTTGCGCTTAGTTTTGAGTAAACAACTTCACGCACCTTCACCCAGCCAAGTCAATCCGTGATAGGCCTACGAGCCATGAAATCGACAATTGAATTTGGAATCAGCGCTGTATAACGAATCAATCTCCATTACACATGTTAGTTAATAGAAAGCGATAACTGCAATCACTTCTTCTAGCTTACGAGCTTCACGCGTTACCACGAATCGCGCCCAGTTTTTTGCTAGGTTAGAGCCGCCGCTCCGATGGGCGCCGCCATGTTTGTTGACGAAAGCTTTTGGGGTAGCTTTTGGGGCTCCCACTAAATCGATGAAGTAGCGTGCCCGACGTAAAATCCAAACACAGTTTCCATCTTGCGCATGCGCAATGGCTTCGACGCTATTTCTTTGGTGCCCCAATACTTTTGAGGCCCCTATTCTAAAGCTCTAATAACTGCTGGGGTTTTACGTGCCAAAACCACGATATGATTGGGAGGCATGACGCAGTGGGGAACTCCGGATTATTTTTGCCCACCTCAGTTTCTTTCACGTACACCTAAGTAAACGGGTGTTCCTGCATTTCGCCTTGATCGAAATGCGGCCGCCGTGGCCGGGAAGCCCGCGTCATCGATCCAGCAGTACGACACCTCACAAGCTAAACTAACACGGTGGGTGAAGTTTATGTGACGTGGTGCAGTGATGTCATCATGGCAAACATTTTTGATATTGACAGAATGAGTATCTGCATCCATGACGTTACGGGCAAACCATCTAGAAGTAAAAGCACCAGAACCCACCATTGGCTCGGGGTCTTGCTCCCATTGTTTTTTATACGTTCTCGCATACATGGCCCACTTGCCCTTGTTTGGATTCTCCTCCCTGAGGAGGATCCGATCTTACGTTCAAACTATCGAAATGAATCTCGAATCTAAGCATGAAGAAAAATTCATCTAGCAGGAAAAGCAAAACGGCAGTAAAGCTTCGCGCCAGAAACGTGGGGTAGGTCGAAAGCTGTGCCCGGCGCGATACTTCATCCGGAAGACATGGCATGAACACACTGGAGCGTGTCATCCACCCGTGCTTCGCTTCTTTCATGTCGGTGCCACGATCGTCCGATGGACCCGACTCTATGTTATTGCTCTCCCTTCCTGAGCATAGCCATGTTAGTACAGCGTACTGTGAAAAACACACTACTCAAAAGTTCATCCCAATGCCCGGGGATCGGGTGCCTAACGGCCAAGCAGGGTGTAAGTTTAAGTGCATCAAAGATCAAAGCCACCGGCTCAGACAACAGTGCATAGAGGGAAGGAAAGGGGGGGGGGATCATTTCGCGCACGCACATACGCACAGCCAGCTCAAACATGGCCTTCGAGATTTGCTTCTGCCCGATCATTACCTCTGGAGCGTGGATTAGGGCGTCACTTATCGCCAAAACACAGCCAAGTCGCAGATTTTCAGTAGCCGAAAGATAGCCCCATAGCCAACTCGTCCAAGTCGACGCCAAAAAATTATTCCCGTAGGCCAATTTGGCTATATATAGCCAAACCTGGCAACACTGAAGTATAGGCAGGGAAAGAACCGAGGAGGTTAAGGCCAACTCGGCAGAAGGGGTCAGATGGGACGTCGAGGAGCTGAAGGAAGGCAGCGGGAGGTGTAGGTGGTATCTTTTGGCGTTGACAGAGTTCACAAGCAGCGACATAGCAACGAACGGAGCAGTAAAGACCGGGCCAAAAGAAGCGACACCGAACGCGGTCGTAGATCCGGGAAACCTCAAGGTGACCAGTGGTCGGGGCGTCATGTAGCTGGTCGACAACGCTCAAGCGCAGATTCGTATATAGTGTAATGAAGAAGAGTAACCTGTGCCTCAGCAGCATCGCCACCGGCATGCGCTCGTGGTTGCTGTCCTTGGCCGAACGCTTTTGACTGCTACCCGTTCGCCTGCATCCGTTGCTAATAAACCTCTTAGCAAGTGGTAATTTAGCAAGTGGCAAGTGGTCCACGAGGTAATTGACGGATGACGTTTGCTCCAGAACGCGGTAGGGTCCGAGGTATTTCGTGACAAGTTTTGCTGAGTGGCCGGGTGTGGTAGCGGGTACTCGAAGCCAGACCAGAGAGCCAGGGGAAAATGTAGGTGCAGAACGGTCGGCTGGTTAACGGGATTGCTGCTGCCACTGGTCCTCGGTGGAAAAAGAGCGGGCAAGCTGGCGGCATTCCTTAGCATGTCGAGCAGCTTCAGACAGCGGAGTACTTTCGGACGCATCAGGTTTATATGAAAGAATTGTATCGAACGTATTAGATGGTTCTCGGCCATATAGGAGAAAGTACGGGGAAAATCCAGTAGTTGCTTGGGCCGCAGTATTGTACGCATACGTGACGAAAGGGAGAACTTGGTTCCAATTTGAATGATCAGAGGCGACGTACATTGATAGCATGTCACCAAGAGTACGGTTGAAGCGTTCTGTCATGCCGTTAGTTTGCGGATAGTACGCTGTACTTGTGCGGTGAATGATTCGGCATTCGTCGAGTAGTGCCTTCAAAGCATCGGCAAGAAAGGCTCGGCCTCTATCGCTCTGAAGTTCGCGAGGGGCACCGTGGCGCAGAACGAAATGGTGTAACAGAAACGATGCAACGTCGCGGGCGGTGGCAGTCGGCAGAGCGGCGGTTTCAGCATAACGGGTCAAGTGATCCACGGCAACAATAATCCAGTGGTTCCCTGCTGGAGTGGATGGTAGCGGTCCGTATATGTCAACACCAACACGATCAAAGGGGCGACTAGGGCAGGGAAGGGGTTGTGACGGGTAGACTTGTCCGGGAGATAATTTTCGGCGTTGGCACTGAGTACAGGAGCGAACGAACTTTCGCACGTGGTTATACATGCCGCGCCAATAAAATCGGAGGCGTAGTCGAGCGTAGGTCTTGAAGAGGCCGGCATGCGCGCACTGTGGGTCGGCGTGGAAAGCGTCGCAGATAAGGTCACGGAGATGTCCGGGTATCACAAGAAGCCACTTGCGTCCGTCAGAAAGGTAATTACGACGATAAAGAAGGCCATCGCGAATGCAGAAGTGGGTAGCCTGGCGGCGAAGAGCACGAGATGGTGAAGAGGTGGATGGATCAGAAAGGATGGTGATGAGAGCACTGATCCAGGGATCCTTGCGCTGCTCCGACGGCATGTTGTGCAGTGCATGTGATGCAAGCGCGGGCTCAAGGGCGGATAGGCAAGCGTTGTCAGCTGCGACCGGTGAGCGAGAAAGGGCGTCAGCATCCGTGTGTTTGCGGCCAAAACGGTAAAGAACGCGGATGTCGTACTCCTGTAGCTTAAGGGCCCAGCGAGCAAGTCGGCCAGATGGGTCCTTGAGGGTGGACAGCGAACAAAGGGCGTGGTGGTCAGTGATGACGTCGAAAGTGTGACCATACAATTAAGGGCGGAATTTCCCAAGGGCCCAAATAATCGCTAAACACTCTTTCTCTGTAACCGAGTAATTAGCCTCGGCTTTTGTCAGAGTTCGGCTCACGTAGGCGACGACATATTCATCGAACCCCGCCTTCCGTTGCGCGAGTACGGCACCGAGTCCTACGCCGCTGGCATCGGTGTGGACCTCGGTGGCGGCGGCAGGGTCGAAGTGGCGGAGGATAGGTGGCGAGGTTAGCAGGCGGCGTAATTTCGTGAAGGCGTCATTGCAGACGGGCTACCTAGCTGAAAGTTCGTTGTCGCCGCTGAGAAGGTCTGTCAGGGGTGCAATTATGGATGCGAAATTTCGAATGAAACGTCAGAAATACGAGCATAAACCAACGAAACTTCGAAGCTCCTTTAACTTCTTCGGTTTTGGAAAGTCAGCGACGGCGCGGAGCTTGGCTGGGTCCGGAAGAATGCCGTCGCGCGTAACAACATGGCCAAGAATGGTGAGCTTTCGGGCACCAAAACGACATTTTTTTAAGTTGAGTTGAAGTCCCGCGTCAGTGAGACATTTCAGAACGTGCTCGAGACGGCTGAGATGTGCATGGAAATCAGCGGAAAAGACAACGACGTCGTCCAGGTAGCAGAGATAAGTGTTCCCTTTGAGGCCGCGTAAAATATTGTCCATCATCCTCTCAAAAGTGGCTGGAGCGTTACACAGGCCGAAAGGCATCACGATAAATTCATATAATCCGTCAGGTGTCACAAATGCTGTTTTATGCTGATCAGATGGTGCCATAGGGACTTGCCGGTATCCGGAACGTAAATCCAGCGAAGAAAAGAACTCCGCTCCCTGCAAACAGTCGAGGGCGTCGTCGATGCGCGGTAATGGGTAAACGTCCTTGCGCGTTATCTTGTTCAGACGTCGGTAGTCGACGCTAAACCGAATAGAGCCATCCTTTTTCTTAACAAGAACGACCGGTGACGCCCAGGGACTGTTCGAAGGCTGTACAACCCCGCGCTTGAGCATGTCATCAACCTGGTCATCAATTACACGGCGCTCCGAGGCGGATACCCGATAAGGGCGTTGCCGTAGAGGTGCATGACTGCCGGTATCTATCTGGTGAAAAACGGTTGATGTGCGACCCAAACCGGAAGCAGGGCTGTCAAAAGAGGCGCGGAACTTCTGAATCAGAGCGAGCAGCTGGCTTCTTTGTGAAGATGACGTTTCATCGTCGATGGAGCGGTTGAAAGCGTCGCGCAGGGACTGATCAACCGCAGGGTCAGAAGAAAGTGCGCTAAGGTCTGTAGGAGTAGAAGCCGCAGGAGCGTCAAAGATGCAAAAGGTGTCGACCGGCTGAACAAGGCCTAGGCATTCGCCATGAAATAAAGGTAATAGGCGCGCCGTGGAATTGTCGACGAGCATCTTCGTGGCGCCACTGCGAAGAGTAAGGAGAGCAAAGGGCAGCGGAAAGCATTTGCGGCGAAGGAACACTTTAGAGGGCGTAAAGAGAACAGTGCCCTCAGAAATAGCGGCGCACGACACAGGGACAAGCAGGGATGAGCACGGAGGAACGGCATTGTCTTCGGACACAAACAGTTTATCACTAGAAGGGTGGTCGTCGATTGTCGCAAAATTGTGAAGCGCAGAAAGTTCAAGTTCGGCGTGGCAACAGTCAATAACGGCATTATTATTTGCAAGGAAGTCCCAGCCTAATATAATGTCATGGGAACACGAGGGCAGGACGACGAATTCGACGGTATACAGAACTCCTTGAATGAAGACTCGAGCAGTACATGCAGCGAGAGGCGTAATGTTTTCAGCGGTCGCGGTTCGAAGGGAGAGGTCGGATAAAGGCGTCAGAACTTTTTTTAGTATGCGACAGAGTTTGGCGGAAATTACAGATACTGCGGCTCCTGTATCGACAAGTGCCAGGACGGCGACTCCTTCGACATACACTTCAATTACGTTGGCTGGAGAGGGACGAGGACTTGAGCATTTCGACGTAGACGCAGTTCGTGCCTCGGGAACTGCGGCCTTCAGTTTTCCTGCTCGGTGGGTCCGGCACGGCGACGCATCGGAGAAAGCGAGCGACGACGTGGAGATGGTGAGCGGCGGGTAGGCGCGGGTGAGCGATCAGGACAAAATGAGGAGGTAGGAAGGCTGGAAGGCGACGATGAAAATTGAGCGGGGAATGGTGGCGCTCGCCAGATGTTCGGGAAAGGAAGCATGCGACGACGGCAATGGCGCGCCACATGACCAGCACCACCACAAGCAAAACATATTGGACGGTCATCGAAGGTGCGCCATTGTTGGGGGTGAGCTCCGACTCATGACTGAGGAGTCGGAAAATGCTGTCGATCTGGTAACGGCATAGGATGCGGCGAAAAGGTCGGTGGTCGATGCATAGCGGGCGGCGAGAGCGTTTGTGGGCGAGGTCGGGCAACTGCTTCTGCGTACGTGAGAGGTGCAGTGACTGGCGTCGGATCACGTGCTGGAGGAATGGCTTGCGAAACTTGCTCCTGGATGAAGTCGCGGATCGTAGGTGCCAAGCGGGTGGTGGTTCCTGGACGCAAGACATCAAAGATAGCTGGCGAGCAACCTCTGCGTGAACGAATTCCTGAATCTTCAGAAACAGGGCAGCATGGTCGTCGCTGACACCAAGGCTGGACACAGAGTCGGTGGGCGCAGGGGGACGTCTGGTGTGAAGCCATTGCCTGCGCAACTCGTCGTAACTCTGACACAATTCGATCACTTCAACGACAGTGCGAGGACTCTTCGATAATAACATTCGGAATGCGTCGTCCTCAATACCCTTCATTATATGTTTGATCTTCTCCTCCTCCGACATCGACGCGTTCACCCGTTTGCAAAGGTCAAGAATGTCCTCAATGTAGCTCGTGAAATTCTCTCCGCTCTCCTGGGATCGTGTGCGCAAATGGTGTTCTGCACGGAGCTTTCGTACTGCTGGCCGACCGAAAACTTAGGTAAACATGTTCTTGAAGACCAACCACGTAGTGAGGTCGCCTGCATGGTTGAGAAACCATAGTTTCGCAACGTCCGAGAGATAGAATGCTACGGATCTCAACTTGGTAGCATCGTCCCAATGGTTATTGGCACTCACTCGCTCGTATGAGGAGATCCAATCTTCAACGTCTTTTTCATCTGTGCCGGAGAAAATAGGGGGATCTCGCAGACGCAAGGCGCCGGCACAAACCAGGGCGGGCGGCGCCGGTGGAGGGGTTGGAGGAGTGCCGCTTGCGTCCTCGGGCATGATGGGGGGTAGAGTGCGACTCCGAAGTTCCAGGGTGGTCTAAACCCAGCAGACTCCACCACTTGCTAAGAGGTTTATTAGCAACGGATGCAGGCGAACGGGTAGCAGTCACAAGCGTTCGGCCAAGGACAGCAACCACGAGCTCATGCCGGTGGCGATGCTGCTGAGGCACAGGTTACTCTTCTTCATTACAATAGGAACGACGAGCAACAGTTTGCGTCTGTCCGGGTGAACGTTGTAGCGATTTAATGTGCCATCTTTAAGCACGAAGAGGCGAAGGGACGGATCGGGGGCTGCGGATTCCAGCTTTTAAATACGCTGACTTACAATGGGATCACGGCTCTGTTCATCACGAATGTGGCTTAAAGCGGAGAGCGCGAGTACGCATGCAGGCGCGTCATCGGAGGCTTCAGGTGGATCCACGGGATTGCGGGACAAGCAATCAGCGTCCCGGTGCAATTGGCCAGATTTATAAGAAGCAGATTAAGTGTATTCTTAGAGCCACAGTGCTCAGCGACCAAGATGCCCAGTGGGATGCTTAAGGGACGAATACCAGAAAATTGCGTGGTGATCGGTAGTGACGGTCAAATGCTGGCGATGTAAGTAGGGGCGGAATTATCCCATCGCCCAAACGAGACCAAGACACTCCCGCTCCGTTATAGAGTAGTTCTATTCGGCTAGGGAATGGACACGGCTGACATAGGCGATAACAGGGGCATGCAAATTCTGATGCTGGACTAAAACAGCGCCGATTCCGTAGCCGCTGCCATCGGTGCGGAGTGCTGTGAGAGCGGAGCTGTCGAAATGAGCCAGGACAGGTGGTGTAGTGAGCGACGTGATGAGGATAGAGAAGGTGGCAGCCTGCGCAGCATCCAAAAAGAACGAGAAGCCTTTTTTGAATAAGTTTGCGAGGGCGTGCGATGTCCGCGAAATTCTCCACAGAACGATGGAAGTAGGAGGACAGTCCCAGAAAGCTACTGAATGAAGAACTGCTGCAGAGATCAAACTTTGTCATGGTCTCGGCGAACACCGGTTGAGTCGACGAGATGACCGAGCATGCATGATAAGTTGCTGACGTCCGAAGTGGCTGTTAGATGAATAAAGCTGCAGACCGGCATTGCGAAACACAGAAAGGATAGAAGAAAGTCGGTCGCGATGCGTTTCAAATGTCGGTGAAAATACAAGGACGTCATCACCACAACGAAGGCAAATTGACCATTTAAAACCGTCTAAGAGGGTTCGTCATGCGTCCGAAGGTGGCGGGGGCGTTGCATAAGCCGAAGCCCATGACTTTAAACTGATAAAGGCCGTCAGGCGTAACAAAAGCGGTCTTGTCACGGTCCATGTCATCAACGGCGATCTGCCGAAGGTCAATATTCTTCTTCAATCGACCGAATGTCGATTGAAGAAGAATACTTGCACCATGAAGGCAATACAGGGCGTCGTCTATGCCTTGCAGCTGGTACACGTCTTTGTTTGATGGTCTTGTCAAGATGCCAGTAGTGCACGCATAATCTCCCACTGTCGTCTTCTTTTTTAACAAGAACCACAGGAGAAGCCTAAGGGCTGCAGGACGGCTCAATTATATCTTTGGCATGCATCTTGTCGACCTTCTTTTGAATGATGCGGCGCTCAGCTGGAGATAGCCCGTATGGCCGTCGGTGGATCGGATAGGCATCACCATTGTTTACGCGCTTCTTGACAGCGCAAGTTTGACCCAGAGGATGGTCACAAAGGTCAAAGACATCCCGATAAAAGAAGAAGAGACATAGGAGCTCGTCAGCGTCATGGGGCGAAAGGTCAGGAGCAATCGTTTTGTTCAGGCCGGTAGGAGACAGATCTGGTGAAGAATACGGGATATCGGTGGTGTGCGAGCGACCAGCATCAGGTGGAGACAATGCCGAGATAACGTAGTCGTAGGAGAGCGCAAGCATAGCAGTGAAATGCCCTGTGGGAGCACTTGTGAGCACAGTCCAAAATTCACCACTGGAAGAGAAGTAAGATTGTCCGGCAGGGCTATAACTGTGTGTGGAAAACCAACACTGTGCGTCAACAGAATGACAGCGATGGGAGCGAGCACATAGACAGGTGGAGAGGCCGTCACTGAAACACAAGTCACGGCTTGGGGCGGCAAATGGACGTCATCAGCAGAACAGAGACGACTCTTCATTGGTCCGAGTTGATCAATTACACCTGGCAGGTCAAGCCGTACAGTACCAGCGGAACAATCGATGAGGTCGAAATGGGTGCTCAAAAAGTAATGACCAAGGATGACGTCATTGGAGCAGCAAGCGAGGACGGTGAACAAAACAAGTGTGACGGCCGGCAACACTGACACGTGCGGTACAGAGGCCAGCTACAGGAGAAGTACCACAGTCGGCCACACGTACAACATGTGATAGGGCAGGGGTCACAACTTTCTTCATCTGCCGGCGGAGGTGAGAGCTCATTACAGAAATATGGGCGCTGGTGTCAATCAAAGCTGTAACAGGTAGGCAATCCACTTCAATGTCGATCAGGTTCTGATTGGTAGGAATTGTCAACAGAGGAATTGGAGGGCAGGTCGTAACAGCAGCATCACCTCCAGGAGCTGCAGCAGTCAGTTTCCCAAAAGCAAACGCCAGGAATAGGACGGGGACAAGGAACGGCGTGGTGGAGGTGAACGAGAAGGTAGGCGTCGTGGTGAGGGCGAGCGGCTGTACTAGGCGGTGTTTGTAGTGCCCTCGGCAGATGTTTATTGGTCAGGTTGGGTTGGTACCTGCTGCTGACTCGGGGTGGATAGCGGAAGATGGAGAAGCCTGGTCGAGAAGACGAGGACCAAAGACCTCGGCAATATCGTGAAATCTATCTAACACGTGCACATGGTAAGAAGACTGCCTTGTCATCAGCTATCCTCCACGCATTCGGACCGCGATAATTCGGAGTAAGATAATGGCGTTGGAGAGGGTTGAAGGTGGCCGAAGGGTAAGAGTGTCACGGCGGTTCACAGAGCAGGTGTTTTGAAGGCCCACGTTTCCCAGTTCTTGACGAACAACGGATTGTATAAGTAATATTGTACGTTGGACATCTCTGCGCTCTCCTTGCATTAAATATGCTGGCGATACGGCTTTGATTTCGCGCCGAACAATTCGGTTGATAGTCTCCTACGTGGAAGGCTGAGTAGGCATACCAACGTGCTCACACGTTGGTATCGCTGCCGTGTTCGGGTGTTCGGAAGGCGGGTGAATTGGTGGGCGATACGTCGGCTTTTAGCATCTTCGAAGCGTCGGAAATCAGTAATAATCTTTTTGACTGTCTAAGAGTTTTTAAACACGATCAAGTTAAACGCATCGTTGGCGATCCCTTTCAGTCTGTGCGCGACCTTATCGGCTTATGGTATTTTGGCGTCAACCTTCCGTCAAAGGGCCAGCACATCCTGAATGTACCTCAAGTGCGACTTGGTGGACGTCTGCACACGCGAGGCAGGTTCTTTCATGGTGGCATAGGTGGTGGCCTGCAGGTTGGCCAAACAACTCGCGAAGTTTTGTCTTACACACGCTCAAGCTTGTGAGCTCCTCTTCCTTGCTATCGAACCAGGCCTTCGGAGTTCCCCTTAGATAAAATATGACATTCACCAACATCAAGGTCGGGTCCCACCTGTAATGTGCGCTTACGCATTCATCGAGTCGAATCCAGACGTCAACAGCAGTGACGAAAAAGGACCCAGGGTCACGGGGGGGAGCCAGGATGACGGTTGGCATAGCGGCCATCGCTGACACAGTTTCACCGCCGGTAGACATGCCCAGAGTGGAGACTTGTTGGCGGTTGCAGAGCTTCGTCTTGCGGCATAAACCCAGCAACTCCACCAAGATGTTACGTGGAGGCAAACACAACAGGAAAACGTATTTACAGTATACTTACAAGGCGATCAAGCGTTCGACCACATTGTCGAGAGCGCGCGCCAGATCATCAGCGTCTCCTTCATCGGCGCTCCTCTTGAAGCATAGTATCGTGACAATATCTTTCGCCCAGCCAGCACCTCTGGTAATGTTGAGCGCATAGGTGGGCGCCTACTCGACACGGCCGCTCCAACTACTCAAAAACCTAAGAAGCCTGCCTTCGGCTCTTATACCCCTTATCCTAACCATCGACCGACAGGAGATCGCCAACTTGGATATCTCCTCTGTTTCCCCGGCTCCTCGCTCCGATGTGCAGTCACATTTCGCAAATCTACCTCTAGCCAGATCAGACTTTCCTCCTCGGTTCCAGAATCCGTCCGCATAGGGAACTCCCAACAAAAAGTTTACATGTTTTCATTGTCACCGCATCCGCCAAATCTCTCGCCACTGCCATAGTAGCTATACTTGCACATCACAGACAAATTTCCCGGTTATTTTAATGAACCTGCCTGCTATCGCTCGTATGTGCCCCGCTCCGACCAAGTTGCCCCTCAAGAACATGTGGCTGAGCCCCTCTACTCCCGCTCGACTTCGCCTCAACGCCACCAATCTCGCTGCCCCCAGGTCTGCCGACCATCCTCCCCGACCTTTCTACGACGCTGCCGGGCGGGAAACTAAGCAATGCAGCTCGAAGAGATGACGCTGAAATGCATCAATGGACCGAAAAACCACTACTGACGATCCCTACCAAACAGAACTTTCTGGATGTACAGATCGACGGTGTAAAAGTCACTGCAATCATCGACACTGGGGCACACCTTCCTATCCTGAGGGCTCATTTTCGTCTAAAGCTCAAGAAAATTATGATACCTGCGATCACTGAAGTCGTCTACATTGCCGATAGCGGAATAGCTGCCGTCCTTCGAATATGAACCGCTGGTGTTTGCATCGCTGATCGCCACACAGTTGCTCCAATCACCATCCTTGCCAAATTCCTTCATGGCCTGCATGACGTGATCCCGGGCGTCAACTTCCTTGCAGCGCATTCAGCCCACATCGAATATTCGGCCAGGCGCCCTCCGTCTTGATCTTCCCCTTCTGGAGCCCGCGGATCCACCTCCGAGCCGCCTCTGCTGCACCGAGTACGCCAGCTTGCCACCGAAGACGTTGACTTACGTCGAATTCGTGTCGTCGCAGCTTATACCTGACACTGACTGTTGTTTGGCGCCCATCACTGACATCTTCCTCACCCACGGTATCACAGTACCACATAGCATTCTGTCTACGGTGGCGAACTGCACCTGCCTTCCTAATCTGAATTTCAGCTTGACACCGCAAGTGCTGCCACGAGGCATCTCACACGCCCTGCTATGCGTCTTCGATGAACACGAAGTGGAAGCTTTTACGGTGGCCGTTTCTCCTGATTACCCGGCTCATCAGCAGTCCTTGCCCTGACAGCGCCATTAAGTCGATTATCCCTTAACCCTTCAGTAGAATCAAGAACTCCACCGTGTTCTGCTTTCGAACCTTGAGATTTTCGACATAAGGGGCCGTCCCTGGGGCAAGCAATAGGTATGACTCGTGACATAAATACCGGCGAGGCGCTTCCTATTCATTGGCACCAGTATAAGCTCAACGTTAGTATACTAGGTTTAGTTGAAATCTCCTCAGGCGCCGTATATCGCGCGCGTTTCCGTGCCTTGGCTTGCCACCAGGTGGCGGGAGCGCCGCAGGTAGCTCTACGGGGGTGCAGCTTTGCGTTCGCGAAGGCGCTCGGGTCCTCCGACTTCACAAGTTAAGAACATGAGTTTAAACTGTCATCGATGGCAGTTTAAATTTTTGTATAGCCTTGCACATCCAAGGCATGTTCTCGCTGCAGGAACCGCGCATAAAAATGTATTCGCATCACCAAATAAAATTTGATAATACAGGCCGTTGCTTCTGAAAATGCAAACAGGATCCGAGACGCACAAGCGTGTCACAAAAAGCACCGAGACTGCATCAAACACGCACCTATACACAACACCAAACCATGTGAAGGGCCGCGAACAGTGCTTCGCTGCCCCGTCTACACCCGTGCATGCCGAGCAAAGAAAAATACCCTGGAAAAAATTTCTGAGAACTGCATTTGTCGAGAAAATGGTGGTTAGCGAAGCTTGTAGAAAGACGATGCTGTCGCAGACATTCTGCTTTGTTTGCCCTAAACTCAGGGACGGCTGCTCTTTGCTGACATTCGGCCTCAACATCGCGCTCCCGCAGCTCGGGGTCCGTTGCTCCCCTCACGCTAGAAGGTCCCACGTGTAACAAGGGTAGTTCAAGGGCGTGTTTCAGGTTTCCGAGCCCACAGGGATATGCGCCATTGAGCTTGGACCCTTTCAGCACTGTCACCAGGATCGGCCCACATGACAGGCCTATGTGCCATTGAGCTTGAACCCTTTCTGCCCTATCACCTGGATCGCCCAACTTTTTAGCGTGACATCACCGACACTTGTGAGCCTACAAAGCTTCGCTTAAAACTAAATAAGCGCCAACTGTGCTCTTCGCCTCTGCCTTCTCTCCTAGCAGTTGCAGCAGCGCCTCTATGGTGTCCACAAGGAAACCACTGACGCGAGCGCCACGAGCACGGCCGGGATCGACTGGCGCGCGAGCTGCATCTTTGGCGCCCAACGTCCCAGGCTTCGCCGCCGTTCCCTCGGTGCGTCGGCTGCATTCGTCCACCTTCTAGAACACCATCAAGTAAACAAATAGGAGTGGACAATCAACATGACGCTTTCTCAACCTTCTAAAAACATAGTGCGTCACGTTTCAACACCTGCGATTTCTCAGTGCCGCCGAGCTTACCCGGATGTCCATTGCCAGCGCAGTGGCGTTGCCTACAGGAGGGTCATAAAGCGCGTTACTGCTGAGCACGCCTGCATGCAAACGCATTCGCGTCCGGCCCCGCTGGCTTTCGAAATGGTTTTTGCCAGTAGAAGCTTTTTGGGGACCTAAATCTTCTATAAAGCACTTCCACGACACCGTGTACCCCTAAAATAGTGAACAAATGGTAACCGCACCATCGGCACAAACCTGTCAATTTCAAGTACCTCAAAAAGAAATGCGTTTCTTTTTCAGAGGCTTTATGTCATGCATTCATATACACTGGGAGAACTTCGGTATATTGACTGATTCAATACCGCATATTTTAACGCGGTAGCGTTAAGGGCCCCGTGCCGCAGAAAATCCGGCGTCAGCATTGGCGTAAGCATCGGCGTCCGGGGCATCCATGGCGGAGAAATTCATGCCGAACCACCTCCACCCCACAGGCCTTCCGCGTTGCGCGGAGGGCCTCTGTTAGTGTTTGTTAATGAACAAAAGTTTTTGTTAGTGAACAAAAATTGAATTTCTTAAAATAAAATCCGCCAGAAAAATCTTAAAGTACGACTTAACTACAACCTACAGACATGATAGCGTCAGATGGTAATTTAAATATACGAGAAAAAAGCCTGATAAGCAGTCAGGGGTCTTTGAATGCTATCGCGTTCCTCTCTCAAAGGCGAAGCTTCTTAAGCGTCCTCCAATTCTGCTGGTCCGCGGCTCGGCTCATGCAATCAAAGCTCACGCAATTTTGGACACGTGCGCACCTCGGGGCAACTTTAAACAATTATTAAAATTATAAAAGAGGTCCTAGAGCCTTCACATTTTGATATAAGACAGTTTATAATGCCCCTGTAAAAATGTTTTCCCAGCAATGGATTCGTGTTCAAAAGTGAAGCCGACTTTAGGGGATCTAAAGGGGCCGACTAGTAGGTTGTATGTTCTGAAATCATTTGCCACGCGTTGTATAAATATAATCTTCTAGTGTTCTGTTTTTCTGTCTCTTAAATGTTCGTCAACTTAGCGTTAAGAGCAGTTTGAATTCTCTTCTTCTGGAATGGTTTCACATTGTGCGCTCTAAATGCTACGTGTTCGCAAATGACACGCTATTCAAATTTTCAATTTCTGTGCTATTTCATTTTGCTCATGTTTCGCGCCTTGTACTCAATGTATTGTTTCTCATGTATGTAACCACTCCTGCATAAGGCCTCTTATCAGACGCCGGCAGTACTCTTGAAATAAATAAATAAATTAGAGTAAGCTTGGTCTTTGTAACCTGGCTTTCCAGCGTTCTGTATTGCAGTGAAGCCTACTCATAAAGAAAAATGCGATGCGAACGGGGCCCGATAACGCCATAGTGTTCCCCTCTTAAAGGCGAAACTTAAGCGTCCTCCAATTTTTTACACTTTGAGACACGACAAAGTTCACGCCGCTTGCTTCTACATACATGCCATGGTCGTACTCGACGTTACTTTCTCGCATTTTCCCTTCTCTCAAACCTCTCCCACTGCACCGCGACGAGCCGCCACTCCCTGGCATGCCCTAGCGGGATTATTGCAGAAGCCCATCTTTCCGGCCAAGGGTCATGCTCCATGGGCTTCGCACCTCAACTAATTTTATTTACAGTCTACAATACGCACGAGAGAGGACGTGGCTACACACTGACATGAATTACGCTACTTAAGTTTATTAAAGACGATAGTTTCTTGGGCTACCTAAACTCGAAACAACTTTGCAAGTTACTCGATTCAACCGCCCCGTAAAAACCAAGCATGAGGAGAGGAGGTGCAGAGAAAGAAAGAGAGACCGACAGAAAGCGAGAACGATAAATAAATAAAATAAACTTTCTTGGCCAGGCGGGATTCGAGCCCGGGTGCCCACGGTGCGAAGGCGAGCGTCAAAACCACTAGGCTATACACCCACGCTTGTAGAACACGCATTTATGCGAACCATATGATTGCGTTGTACCAACGATTGCAACAGAACTTGCTGTGGGCGAGAGAAAGAGAAAATGAGAGCGAGAGAGAGAGAGAAAGAGAACCACAGATAGAGAGAGAGAGAGAGAGAGAGAGAGAGAGAAAAGGAAAAATGAAACGATGCAAATGAAAATATCAACGCGTTACAAAAGGTGTCGAAGAGACACTACGCGTTAAAAACAAGCCGACTGAAGCCGCGGCTCTGTAACCGGCTTTAAGCCAACAGTAATAAAAGGTCCCAACAGATGGCGCGAGAACAGGGCGAACACAAGAAATTCCAATTGAATTCAGCAAAACCTCCATTGAATTCATCATGGGAGAAGTAAGAGGGGAGAAGAAGAGCGTGAGGGCTGGGAGGGTGGAGTAGAGAGGGTGTTACTCATCAGGGGTGCCAGGAGACTATCGTCGTTCGACGTCATTTGCAGCAAAACAAGTAGATATGCAGCAAATGTTTCTTTCAAGTGCTTTAAGCAAAGAGGAACAGCAGCGCCACGAGATGCGAGAATCGTAGGCGGGTCCACGCAGTCACACAAGTTTGAAAACCGAGTCTGGTCTAGTAACGTTGCATTGCCTGTCCGCCGCGGAGCGCCAAGTTATTCAAAGCGAAGTGAAAAGATGCTAGCCAAAAACATCGTCAAGCCATCTAGCAGTCCCAGGGCATCACATGTCGTGTTAGTCAAAAGACGCCGCAGCTTCGGATGAAAGGCGAAGCATCGATTGCGATAGCAAATTAGTAGACTGCTAAACGAAGTAAGGGTAGTAGTTTTATCGGCCGTATAAACTTGAAAATATTCGCTTAATAAATTAACAGGCAAGGTGTAAGCGCAGAAGAAAACATGAAGACATCAAAGTCGATGACCGCGGACACTCGCAGTCAAAACGTTGGCGTCAGGAAGCGTGGCAGCAGCAACGAGCGAAGTGAGTTTCGTGCGGTCTATCGCTTCAACGCAAACTGCAGAGCGACGAGAACAGCGCACGCACAAATGTATGCGCCTGATCGCTTTCAAGATCAGACGTGCTCGACGGCGCGCGGCCGTGCAAAATACGCAGTTGGAGCCGGAGTAGAACGCCACCCCCCTCCCACCCACGCTGCCTTCCCGCTTCCCTCCCTGCGCGCGTGGGATTGAGCCGAGATCGTCGGTGCCCAATGCGCGCGGTCGCGAAATACGCAGTTGCTCTCAGAGAACAACGCCGCACCCCCCCCCCCCCCTTCCTCCCTGCCATCCCCCCACGGCCTTCATCTTTCTACCTATTGTACGGACGAGAGCTGGTTTTACCTCTCGACACTATACTCCCACCATCTGCCACCTCCACTAGCGACTACGGACGTGATGTCATACGGTGTTCTGCACCAGGCGACACCTGTTACCTGCCAGATTGCCCCTGTCACTTCCACCTCCTCGTCTCTCCTCCCGTTCCGTGATGTCGTTCACATATCAAGGCTGTGCTCTCTACGACTCCCTTTAAAGCTCCCGTACGGTGCCGCCGGGGGTAATGTAACTGAACAGTTATGCCACTAAACCAAGAACAAGCCTCTCTTGATTAGGGACAATCAGGAGAACGACAATATAACCTGGCACGCGCTGGTCGTTATTGGAAGGGCTAATAATGCGCATCTAAATATACCTATGTATAATAATTCCCCTGCATAATATATATATATTTGAGGTAAGAAAAAAAAAGAATTGTGGTATAAGAAACAGCGTACTTTTTGACAAGGAGTGGTGTCCTCTGTGCGGTATCCTATCCACTGCTTCGAAATGCGAAGTGGAAGCAAAAGACTAAACGACAACAGCCGAAATCATAGACTGCACGCATCCGAAATTCGCTCTGTTGGGGCTAATCGCTAACCTGCCTAAAATATTGCTTCAATAAAACATGCTTACATACAGCAATTTCTGAAGAATATTGAAGGTGGTATTGCTCACCTAAAAGACGCATAAGAAGTACGGCTCTTCGCTTACTCAAGTCGAAGTAGGGTGCGACAACATCCATATAGATTGTAGCTGCATGTGAATTCACGACCGATGACACGGTGCTGCAAGCATAAAGAAGTCGAACATTGACGAATGCAACGGCCCTCTTGGATATAAATTTTCTTACGATGAGCAAATCACGAAGCGTTTCCCATGACATTGGGCTGATGCCTGTAGTTTTCCGAGTTATTGTTTGGTGCGCATTATTGAGCAAAATATTTATTTCGGATTATATGCCTGTAATTAGTTAGTAAGCAAGCACAGAGAAGTCAAGTAGTCAGGAATACACCACGACATTAAAAAAGAATTTTTCTACAATGAACATATCTGGAAGTGGTTCCCAGCACATAGCGTTCCGACTTTGAGAGTCACTGATGTTCTCTACTCACCAGATATTTGACTTTGCTTTATATACCTGTAATTACTGAGTAAAGCCTTCTAATACCTGTTGCAAGCTGGTGTCAAGTTTCATGAGAGGAAGTCGAGACGCTGGGTTCCAGTTCTATGAACCTTAGCGCTTGTCTAATAAGAATGTACCCACCCCCTCTGTAATGCCACCTAGGCCCTGAGGGTATTGCAATAAATAAATAAATAAATAAAACCTCCATGAACGAAAGTACACCTTATAAAAATAGCACAATTCCGCCGTTCGTGATTGAATGTCTGCGCTTTCTACAGACAAAGTAGTTGAAACATCGGTCATTTGGCGCTTCTTGGTACAAAATAATGTAGGGAAACCAAATGTGTTTATAATCACACCTCGTTGTTGCGCTAAGTAGTCCCGCCAAGAAGAAACCCCGCAGCGTTTTCACGTCGGATAGGCTCTCTTTTATGTAATACGGAAGGATCTGAAAGATAGTAAATCAAACAGCAGATAACGCATTAAAACAATAAAATAAAATAGCTTTCTGCACGCCTCGTGTCATTTGCTATAATTCGCAACGTAGATGTTTAGACTAAATTTAAGGAAATGAAAAGTTGTTAGGCCAAAGTGAATTTGAAGATGTTCTAAGGCTCTGAAAAAGCCATTTCTCTTTCCAAAATATATCTTAAAAAGAACAGTGAAAGCCACCAGTTAACATTACGTGAAAGCAGTGAAAAAAATTTGGAATAAAATACGTGGGACCGCAATAGCTTTTTCGCAGCGCCTTGGGTTATAATCTCTAAATACGGTTTGCCTGGCACGTCCAGGACCTGATATTGTCGTGTCGGCTTCCAGGTTGTTGAGATCCACTGCAAACAACCCGCATCAAATTCTTGCGCGTTATCGATTTTCCGTACCTGCATGGCTTTAGCAGTGCCTTCACCGCTCCTATTGACTGCGTCGCTTAGGCCATATACACAGGGTGTTTTCTGACCACAGCTCTTAGGCGCCCGTTCCTACGGCGAGCGTCCTTGTAACCGAGCGAAGGAGCGCAGGGAAAGATGAAATCGAACGCGGAGCGCAGCGGGGGATAAAAAACGCGAGGCGGAAAGCGGAGAGGAGGCAGCAGCGGAACCATGAGGCGGAAAGCGGAGGAGGAGAGTATGTGGAAAGGGTGAGAAGAAAAGCGTAGCGTGCCAAGATGGCGACGAGATGGTACGAGAGTAGCGCGCCTCGTGTGGGAGGTATATCTGCGGCTTCTGCTGTGAATCGCGCCCATACTTCACCGACGCGCTGGCTCTCGCGATCTCCAGATTAGCTACTCAGTAGGGCCACACTTCGCTCCGTTTGCAACGTGCCGCACAGATTGTCTGCACCGCCAATACATCGCGAAATGAAAACACGTGTAGAGCTGTGCTCAAATTTCGCATTAGGGAGTATCGCAATCACCGGTTATCTTTAATATGCCGGTGACCTTGAGACACCTGTCGTCTTCACATGCAACGTCTAAGACGATGCGGACATACTTTGCCGCTGCTTAAGTTACTTCGAAAATAATAATTAACAAAATTTTGCTATTTAACTCTTTCAGAAGTAACTTGAGGGCAGTTGCTTATATAAAGAACGTGCACGGTAACGTAATTATTGCCTAGGCATTTATTTAGAAATCGAGAAAATCACACGTAGTAAAATCAATGGCCAAACTCAGGCAATATCGAGACTTAACGCGTCCTGCTACGTGTCGAACGGCAACGTCCTGTAAAGAAGTATGGGCGAAGTTTGAATGATAGCATGCCGGCGCAAATCCTGACCCGACTGTCAGCGGCACATGCTTGCCAGGCAAAGCGTGCAAGGTAGATATACCTGGTAGCGAAGCTTCCATAGAAGCCCATACGTTCAAAACATGGCGGTTCGTCGGTGGTTCATGGGGCTTAGCGCCATCTGTGTGACGAGGGAACACTTCCAGCGGAAGAAAAATAATCTACCGTCATATCCGTTAAAAACAGACGTGACGTCATTTCGTTCTCAAAGGCGCGAAATTTGTTTTCAGAATCCTGCCATTACAGCTGTATATTCAAATGCCCCGCTATACGACTTAATGGGGATTCCGAGCTTTCAGCGCGGAAAGCGATGCAGGAAAGGTCAGGCGTACGGGTGTCGAAATCGCATCCCTGCTCAGAACATACTTTCTTTGGAGGCCGACGAACGCTTTGGGCGTAGAATGCTCGTCCTTTTGTTAGATGCCAAGCCCGTCGGCCAGCGCGGTCGCACGAAAACAACTAAATTAAACAATTATCTGGTGGTCGCAACTTAACTGGTTTTAACTTACCAGGTTAAGAAACACTCAAACTACCCGCGTTACCAAATTTAGACAAACGTCGGCAAGCAAAACAACACAACATGTGAGGGGGGCGTATTGTAACAGGTGAACTTTACGAGCGCGCCTTTCTGCACACTTCAAGAGCTGCATCGCATTACAAGTGATAGCGGCGTGAACTCCCGCCGCTATCAATGGGCGCTCTTACGGTTGGCGCTGAAAAAAGGTATTTATTGATAATGATCAAGTAAAAGAGAATTGTCTCTTCTTTTCTCGCCATGCGTATATAAATTGATTGGGAACTTTATTTTCGTTGAATGGATCTAATTTACTATTCATATACCGCTAACAAACCATTACCATCGTCTTGGCGCTCTTTGGTCACACCTGGCCCTTGCGCCAATAAACAATAATCATCATCATCATCTAACTGTGTCTGTCTTTAATTATGAAACGCTTTTTTCTTTCCCACTGTTTGTTCCCTCCAAACATAGTCGCGCTTCAATCGCTGCTCCCATAACCACCCTTGTTGATGTCGGTGACAATTCGTTCTGAACTGCTTTTCGCCCGAAGCTTCGCGACCTATGTGAATCGACCTTGAAGCGTGCCGCATTAGCTGCCGGGACTGGCCCAGACGTTCTAACTTCCTCGCGTTTATCATCACAGGGCGTTTCGGTCCGATATGGTAGCGGGGCCGCCTTTTTCGCGCTCCCATGGCACGCGGTTTCGATATCTCTGAGCTATGCATGCTATACTATGCATTGCTATGCTATTGCTAAATCGTTTTCTATATTGATAGCATGCTATAGGGGCCAAGTTCGTCACACCAATTGTAGCTTTAAAAAATTTGTATGGCTCAAGAAGAACAAGCTGTATCATTCATGCCCTTATACAACTTCCTTTTTTTGTTGTGTTTCTGTTGTTTAGCTTTAACTAAAGATTTCACTAACCTGATCGTAGTTAGAGATGGCACCAGAAAGCACAGGGTCGCAGTCTCTGTACCAGTAAATTACGGCTATTCCGGTAAACGCAACGAGCACAAAGAACAGTAACATCATCAACGCTCCACCGATGGCTACCCTGCAACAAAAGGTGCCCACCTCGTAAGTGCACGCATTGCACCTACGTTTCGGTGATAGTTCCAAGCAATAAAAACTAAACGCACACACCTTTTAGCGTCACGGACAGTCCTAGCAGCCATGAACCTTTGGACAGCCATTTGGTCATATCCCACGCGTACAAACACGAAGGGTATGCATGCCACCAGTGCAGCCCACATATTCTCATCAGTGGTGACGTCGAAGTCAGTCCTGATGAGCAGAACGCGCAGAAGCTTTACAAATGCATTCGTAATAAATGTATTCCTCTTATTCTCCAATAAGTTTCTCAGAGGCTGAGGTGCCCTGAAAACATTATACATTCGGAATATCTGACGCACGGCATATGAATTCATCCAAGGACGGTTATAAGAAGCGTGTACTTGAACTCGTACCATTGTTCTCACTGTCCATTGGATGTATGGCTAGGCTGCAAATTCCTCACAGTAACGTAAAAAATAATATACTAGAACCGGAACAGGAGCGCGTGGCCACGATATCCGCTGAAAACTGTCGCATTGTTAAGTAGGCTAAGTATGGCAGGAACACTTTCGCGTCACTTCAAAGAGTCTTCTAAACAGTTTGTGCAAATGACGTCTTTTTCAGCCTCTTTTCCAAAACACAAACTTCATTGTCTAGCATTTTCGTTCGGTGAAGCCCAATCCCCGCGCATGTATTCACGTAATATTGCTTTACCCATATTTCAATGACCATTTAATTAAGGTAATGTTCTGCTAGATTTTTTTTATAGTATAGCAATCTGAAAGTCGTAAGTCCGAATCCTCTTCCAGTCCACTACATTTTCAGGCATGGAGTGCCGCCTGACACCGGCAAAAAAAAAAAAAAAAACGATATCGCCGACAAATAGTGGGGATATACTAGTCAAGGTGCAACCAAATCAGGAAGGCCCACTAAGCTTAAACAATGTCGCTTCCTCACCATAACAGGAATTGGCCTCCCTGGTGTAGTATTCGGCCGCTACCTCCCTAATGATTGCTGCAATTTACCCTCGATCCCCAGCGGCTGCGGAGCACCTGACCAAGGCGGCGGTCAGACCTGCGACGCGGCAGAGGGTGCTAATAATCTCTGGGTTCGGACAGGCCGCCAATGGAAACTGAACATGACAACGTTCAACGCGCGCACCCTATCGAGTGAGGCTAGCTTAGCACGGCTATTTGAAGAATTATCAGGTATTGCCTGAGATATTATTGGCCTTAGTGAGGTGAGAAGAACTGGTGAGGCTTATACAGTGCTGACTAACGGCCACGTCCTCTGCTACAGAGGTCTTCCAGATAGGAAAGAATTCGGAGTAGGATTTCTAGCCCATAAGGACATAGCGGGAAATTGCTAATCCGGCCTATACTAGAGCATGCTTCTCCTGTCTGGAATCCACACAAACAATGCCACAATAATCAGATTGAGGCCATCCAAAAGAAAGCGATCCGCTTCATAGGCCGTAGGTACGACAGGGATTTTTCACCCTCCACAGCGCTTTTATCCCTAGGCTTATAACCACTCTCAGATCGCCGATGCACGGAATCACTGAATTTTTTGCATTGCATTATTAACTCCTCTTGCCGTATATCTTCAGATAATTATCTAACTCCTGCAAAACCATCTCGCACTAGAAGTTACTATCACCTAAACATCGCGCCTTATTTTGCCCGTACGGACACTTTTAAATACAGTTTATTTCCCCGTGTAATTGAATACTGGAATTGTTTGCCTGGTCCTACTTGTTCTCTTCCTTTACAATTATTCTTAGCAGCCATTGAATAGCTTTGGTTTGTATTGTTCGTATTGCCTTTATTGTTTATTATTTATCATTCCTCTGATTTTCACACCCACTCCTGCCATAGCCCGATAGGGCTGCAGTATGTACAAATAAAATAAATAAAAATAAATTCTACAGCATTAATGAGAGGGTAGCAGTCGTCGTATTAAAGCTCAATAGGAGGTATAGAATGATGGCAGTAGAAGCCTACGCCCCAAACCTCCAGTCACGATGATGGAGAAAAAGAACAGTTTTATGAAGATGTTGAATTGGCAGTGAGGAAGGTGCAAACTCTGTATGCTCTACTAATGGGCGACATCAATGCAAAAGGGGGGGGGGGGGAAGCTGCCTGTCGAGCAAGCAATCGGCAACTACGGCATCGATTGTAGGAACACTAGTGGAAAGATGGTGGTGGAATTTGCGGCAAGGAATAGGCTCCGAATAATGAATACCTTCTTCAGGAAGCGCAGCAACAGGAAGTGGACCTGGAATAGCCCTAATGGAGAAACAAGGAACGAAATTGATTTCATGCTCTCTGTCGATCCCAGCATAGTGCAGGATGTAGAATTGTTAGGTAGGGCAAAGTGCAGTGACCATAGGCTAGAGAGGTATAGGATTTATCTCATTTTGAAGACAGAAAGAATAAAGCTAGTCATGAATAAACAGGCCAACCTAGACGTAGTAAGGTTAAAAACAGACCTATTCAGGCTGGTGCTCGCAAACAAATATACAGCTTTAGGACAGGAAGATAAAGACAACATAGAGCTAATGAATGAAAACGCAACTAGGTTAATCTCAGAAGCAGCAAATGAAGTGGGAGGTAAGGCACCAAGGCAACTAGTAGGTAAACTCTCCCAAGTAACAAAGGACGAAATAAAGAAACGGCAAAACAATAAATTCTCACACTCCAGAGATCAGATAGAGTTCGCTGAACTGTCGAAACTGATCAACCAGAAGAAAATAAGGGATATCCGAAATTATAACGTAGAAAAGAATAAAGAAGCCGTAAAATATGGACGTAGCATGAAATCACTGAGAACTAGGCATAGGTCAAGTCAAAATGTATGCACTGAAAGATAAGCTGGGTAATATTGTCAACAATTTTGATGACATCGTAAAAGCAGCGGAAAAATTCTATACTGAGCTCTACAGTACCCAGAGCAGCCAAGCTAATTTCATTCGAAGTAGTGATGAAGAGGATACAGAGGCCCCTTCTGTAACAAGCGATTAAGTTAGAAGGACCTTGAAAGACCTGACGAAAGGAAAAGCTGCTGGAGAAGGTGAAATAACAGTTTATTTATTCAAGGATGGAGAAGATATCATACTTGAAAAGCTTGAGGCCCTTTATACACTATGGGCAATTCCTGACGGGCAATTCCTGGTTTCTTCAGCAATTGTATTCTTTTTTTTCATCTTTTGATATTGTCAGCGCTATTTTCAATCAATCTAGCAAGTCTGATGCACTGATAGGCGTGACATCTGAATTATAATTGCGAGCGGGCGCGCTAATCCGTCTGGGAACTTTGGTTCGTGTATTTCAAGGAGGACCCGCCGTGGGGGCGTCGTGGCTATGACGTTGCTCTGCTAAGCATCAGGTAGCGGGATCAAATTCCGGCCACGGCGACTGCATTTCGATTGGGGCGAAATACAGAAACACCCTGCAGTAGGTGCTGGTTAAGGAACACCAGTTGGTCAAAATTATTCCGGAGTCCCCGACTACGGCGTGCCTCGTAATCAGATTGTTGGTTCGGCACGTACAACCCCGGAATTTAAAATTTGAAGGAAGCTGCGTATCCAATGATTATGATGATGATACTATAAGTATCCGTTTTGAAGGGTGCCGTTGACGCACCCCACCAAGCTAACTCTTTAAATGTTTCTGATGCATTTAAATCTGTATGCATTTCATACTCTAAGCTACGTTATCCCTTGCAGAAAGTTCGCTTTATTGCGCGTTATACATTTTTCCTGCAACCAAGCTTCCATCCTCCTTTAAATAGTTTCCACAGCCGCTTCCACTTATGTTTCTGCTCCTGGTCTTCGATCCTAAAGCCCCGATCAAACTTAATGCTTCCACAATAATCGCTGGACGGGTAGCCTCTCTTTTAACAAGATATGCTCATTAGTATTGGTACGAATTCCATAAAACTGTTCCGTTGAAATTTTAATGCGTAAACATTTCTTGCCTACCCTACGAGGACACCCGACCGTCCGTCCCTCCGTACGTCCGCCACGTAAGACATTCGCTTTAAAGACAGGGCTCGCAGCAGTGATCGAATTGACCTTCGTGCTGCTTCTGGCTTCAAAACTAAGCGGTGAGACCACAGCGCACACGAATCCATCAGCACTCAATGTACTTTGTTCCCATCGCAATCGCTTTCTCAAGTACGGTTGATCATGGCTGATAATGGTTCGCATCGAGAGGAGGCAGCGTCATCGACCACTTTTACGTACGAGGTCTACCAAACGTGGCGCTGTTCTCTTACGTCAGGTACTACCGCACCCATCGGCTAGTGCTCACCTTCCACGAAGCAGTGACATCATCCAAACGCACCGTCATATAACATCACGGAACATCGCTACTACTCACCTTTTCTGTGTTGTCTTATGCTGGTCTCTGTTATCACTCTGGTATTGCAACGGCTCTTGTCCGTTTCACGATTCTTTCGCGGTGTTTCTCAAAATTATATCAAACACAGCAACATAAGACGACGAAAGAACAAGTGAATACTAGAAAATGCTTATGCATCAATTAGATAACTCGTACAGGAGATTCCGCGTGTAATGTTTGTTTTTTCTTCTGCTCTTTTATATTGTGCCGTAGCAGGCTTTGTCCCCATTGCTCTTAGAGGCTACACTATTCTCCGTCTGAAATTTGTGAAAACAAGGTAGCCGTTTTAGGGGAAAATAGGCGATACGCTGGCTTATGTGTTGTGAATAGGTTTGCAATGTGTTGGTCAATAGTAATTGGCACAAGCATTGCTAGACCATAAAAGAAAGAACGTCAACTTTCAGCAAAAGAGAATACCTGTAAAGCCTGGAAACGAGTAAATATATTTAGACATAACTGTTTCTTACCGTAAAATGTACGGAGTGATGTTGAAATCACTAAGCGGTCTCAGCGGCTGGCTTACACGGTTAGCGTCATAAAAGACCTTAGCGACGATTATGATTGGTGAGGCTATCATGACAACAGCCTGTATGCAGTCTGCCCACACGACACTTCGAAGTCCACCCTATAAAAAGCAACAAGGTACATTTCAACAAATCGCAGAACACGAAGAACAACAGATCGAAGGACATTACAACTTGTGATGCTGCTAGCTGTATTGGACACTTTGCTGAAAATTATACTGAAATTAAACATTTATCTTTACATCAAGATAGTTTTCAGTTTACTTGAGGCAATTGCTTGTCAGTGAACTTGTTTTAATGCTTGATAATAATTGCAGTAGAAACAACACCAAAGAAGTTTATGTGTACTTCATACATGTTTGCATGAGTAGAAGGTTTGTTCTCGCTAAAGAAAAAGCCAAGCCCCGTTGCATAAAATACAAAGAGAACGCTACAGGATGCATAATATAACATGTGTCTGGTAGAATAGGATTGATTTTTGTTATCGCTGAGAAACTGGACGCGTATTCACAAGACACTTGGTAGGCAACGTGTGCTCGGTAAACATTGACCGCACTGATTTCCCACATAAAGTGCGGCCGTTTCTCTCTCTTTCTCGCACTTTCTGTCTCCATAGTTCCTTGCGAAAAATGGCGAGCCGACTAGGCACGGAAAGAAAGCATTCATACCGGTCAAAACATCGGTAGAATTGTTCAGCAGTAAAGCTTCCCTGGCAATAGGTCCGAATACACTGGTATAATTAGATTGCCCTGTGTCTGTATCCCTTGTGAAAACGCAATTGGGGAAAGGTACAAATACAGTGCATTCCTTTTTAAGTGGAAGGCGGATCACCAAGCATTATAATTACTTCTACGTGGCTACTTTACATTAGCTGTGATTTTACGCGCAAAATGATACTATGTGAACCTACAATTTTTATATAAGGAATGGGAGTTGAAAATCATGAACCATTGATTGTTGACCACAAGGGTGCGTGTTTGACTGCCAACCACTGCAGCCGCATTCCAACGGGATCAGAATGCATACAAAAAGATCTCGTGTATCGGGCTTCTGCAGGACACAGTATAATTACCAGGTGGTTGAAACTAATCCACAGCATCCCTCATAGTCCGTTGTGATTATTGGTGACGATAAACCCCACTACGCATAAAAAGTTCAACTTTAAATGCTTTTAGCGTATATATTCTATCCTATCGTAAATTTTAGAGAACAAGTTTTTGCTTGAACTACAAAGAAGAATATTTCATGCTATGTATCGAAAACTATATTCTTGCATGCCTATTTCCGGACTGATGTATTTTTTAAGCCGCTGTAGGATATTGACGGGATGTTTTTTTTCTCGGGAGTAAATTACAAGCTGACAAAAAAAAAACATTTTCATCACATGGAGCCAAATTGCATCATCGCGCAATAAATTCACATGTGATCACTCTTATGAGGTGGATGCAGTACTTGCTTTTGTGCCTGTAGAACATACATATATACATTTCGTCGCAGTACTACGACTAAGAAAAACATGACGCAAGTTGAACTTCGTACTATTTCTATTGCGTCAGTGATAATAGTTCTTGCTAATTTGTCTACCATAGAAACATTAGTGAACATTTAACTCGTACACAACACGAGAGCAAGTGTAGTTAAAAAAAGCAAAGTATGGGAAATGAAGCAGACGCAATAGATGACGAGGTCCACGCAAATGACATATACAGCGCGTTTCGAGCTTTCATGCATCCCGTTTTCCTTAAAAAAGTAAAACGACGGGCCTTTCAGCGCGAAAATACCCAACTGGATATTGCTCACAGTCGAGTAGCGCAGGCAGCCAGTGCATTTTTGTTCATGTCATTCAATTTAGAGGTAATTTCAATCAGGTAATTTTTAATTAGTATGAATTACGTGTTGTCAATGAAGAATTTGTGTAAACTTCAAAGAAACTTAAAACTGGCGTGCTTTCAGCCGTATACTTATTGCCCGCTTATTTTTTTCTGGTTGATAAAGAAAACCCGCGAAAATTTAAAATAACACTTGGCTAACAGACCACTCGCATCAAAGAGCACCACCCTAAAACAAGCTCCATAGCGGTTAGTGGCTGAGCTGGCGCTCTATCTGATATTTTTTAAATTTTGCGCGCTTTCTTTATCAGCCCACAATTTTAACGGGCAGAAAGCATTTGGTTGAAAACATGCCAGTTTTAAGTTTACTTCAATTTCCTGCAATCCTTCATCGACACCATGTCAACGAGATATGGCACCAGATGGCCTATATGAAATTCGTGTCCTGCATTTCGGGCTTTGCAGTGCCCCCGCAACATTTGAGCGGATGATGGACAACTTTATGCGTGGTCTCAAGTGGAAAACGTGTCTGTGCTACTTAGATGATGTGGTTATTTTTTCGCCCGATTTTCCCACCCATCTCTGTAGGCTGGATGAAGTGTTGCAGTGCCTAACTACCACCAGCCTTCAGCTCAACTCGAAGAAATGCCACTTTGGCGTAAGTCAGCTCACAATCCTTGGCCATGTAGTATCTAAACAAACTCTTCTTCCTGATGCCGCCAAGCTCCGTGCAGTTGCTGATTTTCCCAAACCTTCCTCCGTAAAAGAACTTCGCAGTTTCCTTGGCTTGTGTTCTTACTTTCGCCGCTTCATTCGGAATTTTGCGTCCATCAACGCTCCCTTCAATCAGCTTCTACGGAGCGACTTGAAAAATTATGCCTGGTCACCCGCTTGTGACGATGCCTTCCAAGAGTTGCGTCGCCTACTAACATCGCCGCCTATACTGCATCACTTCGACCTCGACAGCTCTGACCAAAGTACACACCGACGCCAGCGGTGTTGGACTCGGCTCTGTTCTCGCGCAGTGCAAAATCTGGATTCGACGAGTACGTCGTTGCATACGCAAGCCACACCCTCACCAAAGCAGATACGAATTATTCCGTTCCGGAGACGGAATGTTTGGTCATGATCTGGACACTTGGCAAATTTCGAGCCTCCCTCTAGGCCGCCCCTCCGACGTAATTACATACTACCATGCACTTTGTTACTTTCTGATATAGCGCAAATAAATACACATACACACGCAGAAGACACGATAGACGCGGACGAGTGCTTCTTTTTCGTGTCTTCTTCGTCTGTATATATGTGTACTTATTTGCGCTATATCAGAAAGTAACTATGTTAGACCAAATAGCCCAACAGGCTATCTGACGCACTTTGTTGGCTGTCCACGTTGAAGGACCCCTCAGGTCGATTAGCCCGCTGGGCTTTGCGGTTGCAAGATTTTGATGTGCATGTTGTCAACAGGTCTGGCTGCCTCCACACTGTTGCCGACGCGCTTTCGCGTTCGCCCGTGTCAACCGAAAGCGATTCCTGCCTCTCTGCCGTTGACCAAGTACTTTCGTTCCCAGCAGGCTGCGACATGGCTTCGGAGCAACGCAAGGATGCCTCGATTAGTGCTCTTACCCGCTTCATTTCAAACCTCGAGTTCGAAATTGCATGAGCTGCTCTAGTTGAGACACGCTGCCAACGCTGCCTGGTGCTCTCTTGTCGTGTGTCCACATTATAATCCTGCTTTTATCCGCTTCCGGCATAATCGATTACGAACTGCCATATGTGGCGGGCACATCACGTCGGACAATTTATGTCGGAGTAGGTTCACAGTATTGCATAGCCGTTGAAATCGAAGCATACACGTCGCCCTTAGGCTTCGTACTGCGTTTGCGGAGGTGTCACTCATATTGAAAACCATGAACTCTAATTACGAAGGCAGTATAGCTTTTCCGTGGAGCAAATAAATCGACGCAGACGAGCAAACGCGTCTACAATACCAAGCTGCTGCACCGCTGCAGCAGCAGCCGATGCGGCCAACCGGTAGCCGGACTCGACCGCAGAGTCATTAGTTCGCGAGACCGCCGCTTGGGCCACATGCTTGCGCTGGCCAATAAGCTGAGCTGTGAAGCTGAGTTGGTTCTAGTGACGTTGGTGGCAACGGCGTCGTGGTGCTACTCGGGAGCGGCTTCAAAGACTACGTGCACATCGGGAATTCCGAGCAAGGGCTGCTGAAGCAAAGCGACGGAGGAGGGCTGGAGATCCAGAGCTTACAGAGAGAAGCTGCGTCTCGGCAACGCTAAAATCGATGTTAAAACTGTAAAGGGGTGTACTGAGAAATTCAGAGGGTAGCGTCTGTTCGTAATCGAGCAGGCAGGTGACGCAGAGCAGGAACAGCTGGTTGCCTGAACGGCTCACACTCGGGCTAAGCACTGGCGAACCGGCTGGCCCACTGGAGGCATTGAACAGTCGATCTGGCTGGCACCTTGTACTTGTGCTCTTCTCCTCCATTACAAAACAAAGGTAACGCTAAGGAAAAGCTAAAGTTAAAGCTGAGCAATACCTATTATAAGCCACGAGCTCCGCTGTTTCATCAGTCTTCACGACGTTAAGTCTGTAAACTTGCAATTTTGTTTTAGAAATCGCCTGTGGAAAATAGGGCAATTCTTCCCTAGTGCTGTATTATTCGAAGAGGCGGACATTGGTAGCACGAGAAATCCAAACACATATTCGACTAATCAACAGAAATTCACTAATGAACTTCTTAATTTATTACATTAGGGCGCATTTTGAAAATTACAAGTTGTATTCATATAGCTTGCAAGATGTGCCACTTGAAATGAATTTCCAGGACGACATCAGTTTCGACATATTATTTACATAATGTGGAAATAAATACATGGGTGTTCGAGTTACTTTTGTGCTTAAATGCAGAAAAGAGCCTTTTTATTAAAAAAGTAAGTGGAACAACAGGGAATTTTTACGGCAAGTTTCAGGGCGCATATCTCCAAACTGGCGTCACTCTGGAAATTCATTCCAAGTGGATAGGTCTTGCAAACTCACCCCCAAGTAGAAATTAATCTCAAAGACAACTATTGAATTTTCGTAACAGGTTGAATATGTGTTTCGATTTCTCGTGCAAGTAATGCCCGCCATTCTGAATAATCCCGCTCGATGACTAGAATTATGTTATTTGCGAAAGGCCATTTTTAAAATTCTATAAAACTTAAGTAAGATCACCCTGCATATACGTTGACTATCTTCGCTAAGGACTAGTTATCTCTATTTTTTTAATAATATTCCATCGTTTATTTTGTCGAGACATTTGTAACGACACTGAACGCTCGCCTGAGGTGCGTCCTAGATAGAAGGGATTTTTTATTTTTATTTATTACGCATCAAGGTGTCAGGGACATTATATGAGGGGCTGGCACAGAGGATACACCATAATTACAGTAAAAATTGGTGAATGCAGGTCAAATGAATACAAGTCAGTTAGTGAATACATCATCATTATCATCATCATCATGAGCCTATATTTTTGTCCACTACAGGACGAAGGCCTCTCCCTGCGATCTCCAATTACCCCTGTCCTTCGCTAGCTGATTCCAACCTTGCGCCTGCAAATTTTCTAACTTCATCACCCCACCTAGTTTTCTGCCGTCCTCGACTGTGCTTCCCTTCTCTTGGTATCCATTCTGTAACTCTAATGGTCCACCGGTTATCCATCCTACGCATCCCATGACCTCATATCCATTTTTTCCATTTTAATGTCAACTAGAATATCGGCTATCCCCGTTTGCTCTCTGATCCACACCACTCTCTTCCTGTGCCTTAAGTTTAAGCCTAACATTTTTCATTCCATCGCTCTTTGTGCGCTCCTTAACTTGCTCTCGAGGTTGTTAGTTAACCTCCAAGTTTCAGCCCCATGTGTTCGAACCGGTAGAATGCAATGATTGTACACTTTTCTTTTCAACGACAGTGTTAAGCTCCCAGTCAGGATTTCGTAATTCCAGGATTTCGGATTTCGTAATTCAGTCAGGATTTCGTAATTGGGCTGGAGTGCACAAGTACTCCGGCCCAATTTTATTCTTCTATAAATTTCTTATGATCAGGGTCTACTGTGAGTAATTGACCTACATAAACGTACTGCTTTACAGACTCTAGAGGCTGACTGGCGATCCTGAATATTTTTTCCCTTGCCAGGCTATTGAACATTATCTTTGCCTTCTCCATATTAATCTTCAACCCCATTCTTACACTTTCTCGGTTAAGGTCCTCAATCATATGCTGTAATTCGTCCCCATTGTTGCTAAATAGGGCAATGCCACTTGCAAACCGAAGGTTGCTGAGATATTCGCCATAATTCTCACTCCTAAGCCTTCCCAGTCTAAGCGCTTCAATACTTCTAAGCATGCAGTGAATAGCATTGGAGAGATTGTGTCTCCATGCCTGACCCCTTTCTTGATAGGTAACTTTCTACTTTTCTTGTGGAGAACCAAGGTAGCTGTAGAATCCTTGTAGATATTTGCTCAGATATTCACGTATGCCTCCTGTACTACTTGATTACGCAATGCATCTATGACTGCTGGTATCTCTACTGAATCAAATGCCTTTTCATAATCTATGAAAGCCATATAGAGAGGTGGATTGTACTCCGCAGATTGTTCGATTACCTGATTGATGACATGGGTATTCTCCATCGTAGAATATCGCTTCCTGAAGCCAGCCTGTTCTCTTGGTTGGCTGAAATCAAGTGTTGCCCTGATTCTATTGGAAATTATCTTGGTGAATATTTTATACAATACTGAAAGCAAGCATTAGCTTGCTTTGAGTACTGTAATTCTTCAATTCTTTAACGTCTCCCTTCTTATGGATAAGTATAATATTGGCGTTCTTCCAGCTCTCTGGTACACTTGAAGTTGTGAGGCATTGCGTATAATTGGCCGCAAGCTTTTCAAGCATGATATCTCCTCCATCTTTGATTAAATCAACTGTTATGCCATCTTTTCTAGCCTCTTTTCCCCTGGTCATGTCTTTCAAGGCCCTTCTAACTTCATCACTAGTTATAGAAGGGGCCTCTGTATCCTGTTCATCACTACTTCGAATGAAAGTAGCTTGGCTGCTCTGGGAACTATACAGGTCAGTATAAAATTCTTCCACTGTTTTTACTATGTCATCGAAATTGCTGATCATATTACCCTGCTTATCTTTTACTACATACATTTTGCCTTGTCCTATGCCTAGTTTTCTTCTCTGATTTCATGATCCGTCCATATTTTACTGCTTCCTCAATCTTTTAAAAGTTATAATATCGGATATCCCTTACTTTCCTCTTGTTGATCAGTTTCAACAGTTCAGCGAATTCTGTCTGACCTCTCGAGTTTGACACTTTCATGTATTGCAGTTTCTTGTTTCTTGGGAAAGCTTACACACTGGTTGCCTCGCTGCCTTACCTCGCACTTCAGTTGCTGCTTCTGGGATGAACCTAGTTACGGTTTCTCTCAATAGCTCTATGTTGTCTGTACCTTCCTGTTCTAAAGCTGTATATTTCTTTGGGAGCACCAACCTGAATTGGTCTTCTTTTATCCTTACTGCGTCTAGCTTGGCCTGTTTCTTCTTGACTAATTTTATTCTTTATCTATGGAAATTGAGATAAATCCTAGACCTCACTAATCTATGGTCACTGAACTTTACCCTACTTAACACTTCTACATCCTGCGCTATTCTGGGATGGGCAGAGAGTATGAAATCGATTTCATTCCTTGTTTTGCCATTAGAGCTTTTCCAGGTTCACTTCCTGTTGCTGCGCTTCCTGAAAAGGGTATTCATTATTCGGAGCCTATTCTTTTCCGCGAATTCTACAAACATCTATCCTCTAGTGTTCCTGGAATTGATGCCGTAGTTGCAAATTGCTTGCTCGCAAGCCAGCTTTTTCCTCACTTTCGCATTGAAGTAGCCCATGACTACAGTATACTGAGTTTGCACCTTTCTCATTGCTAATGCAGCAACATCTTCATAAAACTGTTGTATTTCTCCATCGTGACTGGAGGTTGGGGCGTTGGTTTGTACTACCTTCATTCTATACCTCCTATTCATCTTGATTACGACGACTGCTACCCTCTCACTATTGCTGTAAAATTCATCAATGTTGCCCGCTAGGTCCTTATGGATTAGAAATCGTAGTCCGAATTCTCTCTTATCTGGAATACCTCTGTAGCAGAGGACGTGGCCGTTAGTCAGCACTGTATAAGCCTCACCAGTTCTTCTCACCTCACTAAGGCCAATAGTATCCCTGGCAATAGAGTACTGTACAAGCCAATTTTTTCAGCCCCGGCCCGGCCCGGGCCCGTTTTTACGTTGGACTGCCCGCCCGAGCCCAACCAAATGTTTTATGGCGAGACCCGGGCCCAGCCCGGGCCCGGAAATAATCTACGTTACCCGCCCGGCCCAGCCCGCCACTCCTTTACCTTAGGCCCGAGTCCGGCCCAAGCCCGGCTCGAAACCGGCGCGAACCCGGCCCGAGAGCGAAAAAGACATGTTATTCAATGTCGAGACGCGCGAGTATAACTCGCTGCACGTTACATGCACTCCACCAGAAAGACCGAGCCCGGCCCGGGCCCGCCACAAATAACCTGAGCCCGGCCCGGGCCCGGGTCACAAAGCACATGCCGTGCCCGAGCCCGTGAAAAAACTGCCCTACCCGGCCCGGCCCTACCCGGCCCGGTCCTACCCGGCCCGGTCCTACCCGGCCCGGTCCTACCCGGCCCGGCCCGCGGGCCGGGCCGGGCCCGGTCTTTTGGGTAAGCCCGAGCCCGTGCAGTGCTCTACCAGGCAATACCTGATAATTCTTGAAGAAGCGCTGCTAAGCTATCCTCACTCGATAGGCCGCGCGTGTTGAACGTTGCCAGGTTCAGTTTTTCAGAGGATGCTGACCGTTGCCAGGTTCAGCACCCTCTGCCGCGTGGCAGGTCTGACCGCCGCCTTGTTCAGGTGCTCCACAGCCGCTGGGGACTGAGGGCCATGGGTGAATTGGAGGAGTCATTTGGGAGGTAGCGGCCGAATACTGCACCAGGGAGGCCAATTCATGTTCTGGCGAGGGAATGACTTTGTTGGAGCTTAATAGGCCGTCCTAATTTAAGTGCACCTTGACTATTATAGCCCCACTAGCTCTCGGAGATTTTTGTGCCGGTGTTAGGCGCCACTCCATGCCTGAAAATGAGGAGGTTTCGCACTTATGACCTTCAGCTTACTATACTATAACTTGAACAGAATATTACACGTCTAGGTATACATCACCGTAATCTTCCAACTTCACTGCAGGATGACCCGAAATAAATAGTCATTGACATATCTTATGCAGCACAAACGCCATGAACTGTCATAGTGAATACAAGGCATGGTAAATAAAGAAATGATCATGCGCAGCAGTATACACGATAATCCTACGGGTTAACGTCGATGCGTTTGATTTCTTCCACGGCGAATTTGATTTCTTCGATGACGATAATGCCGGGAAGGCAATTCCAGTCACGCGCAATACGAACAAAGAATTATTGATGAAATGTGGTGTGGGCACGTGGAGGGATGTCAGCGTTTGGATGGGTGTTGCGTGACATGCGATGGACGGGAACGATGAGCTCGTTTTTAGGCGGCGAACAGTAAAGGAATTGTGATAAAGATTTAGTCGAGAATTTTCGCGGTGATGAGCGAGGGCGGGTCGATCAAGTTGTGATTTCAGCGTTGTGGTGCTAGTGTTGTAGCAATAATCACTCAAGATGAATCTACTAGCTTGGCTCGGAACTGCTTCGAGTGATTTAACTAGGTTTAATTGGAAAGGGTCATATATTGCACTTGCATACCCCAGTTTTGGACGGACGAGTGTGTTGTATGCCAAGAGCTTAACAGAGGAAGGTGCAAGGTTGAGATCCGACGGATGAACCCCAAGACATGGTTTGCAGAATTAGTAATTTGATTAACATGACTGGTGCCAGTTAGGTCGTGGGAGATATGAACATCGAGGTACTTGAACGAGTGCCCGAGATTTATAGGACAGTTGCTAATGGTGTATTCAGCAGTTGAAAAGTTGCGACGACGGTGAAATGAAATCACTTGTTTTATTAACGTTGAGAGACATCAACCAAATTTTACACCACTCTTCTATATGATGAAAATTGTTCTGGGGGATAGAAATATCGGACGAGTCTGATATAGGGCGGTATAGAATACAATCATCGGCAATACAATCATGTTTCGTAACGTACGAACACTTAGTTCCCAAGATATGATCTGCCAATGCAACAGCATGATTATTTAAAGCGGGGTGTACCGATTCTCCAAACAGCGTGGCGCGCGAAGAGACAGGAGACATTGAACACTTTATGTGGTCCGGCCCTAAATACCGCAATAAATGGAAGGTCAGTTTGAGAACATGCAAACGAAGGGCTTTCCTCATGCGTGCCTGCAACGCCTTATGTTTGCAGTCAGGTCAGGTTTAGTACTGAAAGAAACTACGTCTTCTTCGTGAATTCCTAATTATACTATTTGTATGGGCTTGGGGTGACATACCGCAGTAGCATTGCAAGCGACGGTCAGGTGGAGTATTTGCCGCCCTCGATCGCCAGGCTTAACTGTTCTGTTGCTGCAACCCACCACAATCACCACCATAACAACGGAGAAGTCATAGGTTGCACTAAGCGATGAACAATTGAGCAGCAGCTCTTACCACCTATGAAGGGCCGCTTAAAAGCGTTTCTATGAGGGAGGAGAATATGTGCGATGCAATGGCATGGTTTGAAAATAACGGGTGAAAATAACGAAAACGAATGTTGTGTGTTTCAGAAATCCGCTTTAGGCAGATGTTAATACGGTGCCGCTTCTGTTGCACTCGCACAAGAAACATTTCTGTAATTGCTTTCCAATATAGTATGTGGATTCGGTAAAATACCTGGGATTATTTACTAATAATGACTTTTCCTAGCACATTCATTTAGCATACATCTGTACTAGACTCAAGAGAGGTGCATGTTTATTGTTTAATATAAAATCTTTTCTGCCGATGTCTGTTAAATTAATGGTAATGATATCGCGCGCGTACAGTGTTTTGGGGTACGTTACAACCATGTTTTTATTTTCTTCTGTTCATTGGCAGTGCTGAATAGATGCCATTTAACCCTTTAACAGGAAGCTAAAGACTATTGTTGACCTAACAAAAGCATCTGCAAAAACTAGAAAAATTCAAATATTACTTTGTGCCATTATGTCGAGCGTGAGCAGCAGCAGATGCATTGGTCACACAACGTGAAGGCTTTTCAGCACACGTGGGGGTCATATTCTTGCCTATGTGATTTTTTTCTTTTTAAGCAAGCTATTATTTCTTAACTCCATAAAGATACGTCTCAAGAACACACATTTACCGTTCACCACCTGGTCCACAACAAATTTGACCTACTGTACCTCATTTAGTTTTGATAGAAACCGTTTAATATTTCAATTGGTATGTATATGACCAAAGTAAAGAACTAAAGCAATAAAACCATTCTAGGTCAAGTCTTTCTTATCTTGCCAATTAAGGGGTTAAAGACTATTCTGAACATTATCGCTTGCACTTCTCTTGTGGCAAAGAGTGCAGATCTGTTCTCGTATCTTTGCTTGCCTTCCTTTAATTCACTGTTTGTGCAAACAGTTCTCTCGTACCACTTTTGAAACTACAATTTCAGACATGCCTGCACAGCGCCTCGATTACTCCGAAAAGTTCCTTGTTTTATTTTGCGCCCAGGCGCTACAAGATATGTCAAAGCTAGAAGGTGCGTTTATATTCTCCAAATTTTCAATGAGCTCCCGGACGATATACTCACCTATACTTCAAAGTGCAACCTATCGAATATGTTAGATCACCGTTGACTCGTGTAATGTTGCATTTTTGTTTATCGACTGTTAACTAATTTCTCTGAGAATGTCATGTGGTTTTCGGTTTTCATCTCGTTCACTAGGTAGTGACGAGTGATTTCAATCCTGTTGAATGGATGGATGGATGGAAAACTTTAATGAACGTCCTGAGGTACGCGACTCAGCGCGCAGCGGGCCGCTCCCACGTTGGGATGTCTCTTACAATTTTTCTGTTTGCCGATGTTGCGGAGTCTTGTCGCGCAAGCCTTTCTTTGACTTTGAAAGGCCTGATACTTGAATGTATCAACTCAAGATGGCAATAAAATTATTATTTTTATAATTATCATTATTGCAACACGTACCGGTACATGCCGGAAGTCACCTACACCCTGTTACCAAAGCGGTCACGATACCAATTAGAGAGGTAAATTGTTGAGGTACTTCACATTCTCGATTCAAGTGACAAGTGCTTTATCATGCCTTCTTTAGCACTTAATGACAAAAAAGTCGCTTTCCTGGAAGGACGTGTGTAGTGTCACATTTTATTGACGCAGCACCTAAGTAATATCAATGCTGTGATGGAAAAAACTTCGTTTGCTTTGGGCCCAGGATTATTTTAATAACGACGCGGCAGACGGGAGACTTTTACAGGCAACACAGACTATACACAGACACGCTAACATGATACAGATGGTTTACATGCACGCGGACTAGAGTTCTGAAGACGTTTGTCCTTCTATATAAGGATTAGTCTAGCACTCATTCATCAGGAACAGCCGGTGTGCGTCGTCGTTGCGGTGCCCATGACAGTTGTCGTTGCATAGCGCGTCACTGCGTCGACTGACACTTGAGGACAGCTGGCGTGTTGCTTGTGACGACCACGTCTTACGCCGTCACCATCATGCCGTACTCGGTCGCGACGTGGAAGCAGGGGAAACAGCAGGCCAGCATGGCACCAGGGAACTGCTGTAACTGGCCAGTAACGCCTGATCTGTAACGCCTCGGATGCTAGAACGTCGGCTAGGTCGACAGACAGGTAGCTCAAGCGCCGCGGTTCCCAGCAGGAAGCACTGCACCAGGCCGCTATGACAGCAGGCCGGTGGTGCACAGGAGAGCAGAGTCACGAGCGGGATCTAAGACCAGGTCCTCAATGTAGCAGGACACTCGGTCACCGGTGGGGCTCGTAGGCAGGCAGGTAGCTCAGGCATCCCGGTCCCCGGCACGAAGCACTGCACCTGGCCGCTATAACAGCAGGCGGCTGGTGTACAGGAGAGCGCAGCCACGAGCGGCATCTCACCCAGGTCCGCAGGTAGCAGGACACCGGTCCCCAGTACCCGAGCCTTGAACCGCCGTTCTACGAGCCGCTGTTCGAGACTTCCACTCGCTCTTTCTCTCGCTCTGCACGCTCCGCTTCCTTGACAATGGTGCATGGTCTTCTTTTTCCATTATCATCATCACTAATTTTCCTCTTGTTGCTGCCGCGACACAATCATCACTCCAAGCTGCTATTTCCGGCACTTTGTCATGTCACGGTAAAATTCCACATCATCACAATAGCATTGTGTTCATACCTGTTGTGTGTCCCTGTTGAGTAACTCAGCGACTCGTTTTTTAAGCACTGTTATTTTTATACTCCAAGTTTTATATACTTTTTAGTCTAGGATCCTCGGTTGTTTTTGCTTTCATGTTTTCTGTTCTGGCTCAGTTGGAAGTAATCGCCAGTCCTATGTAGTCATCTCGTCCTTGTTTCTTTCGCGCTTCCAACTTCCTTATCAATTATGAATCAACTCGCCCAAGAAAATGTTTTACTAAGCGTACGTTTACCAAAAACGAAAATCAAAAAGAAAAAAATCTGTATAGGGATGTGTGCGATACAGAATTGCGGGTGCCTTGATAATTTTACTGATCCCTTTACAGTGGTAGCCAAGGCCAGAATGTATTAAATAGGCTAAAGAGTATGCAAATTTCACCGGGGGTAAAATTTCTGTTTACGTTCACACAAAAACAATTTCACTGAAGACAGCGAAAAATGGTTCTTCTGTGCCACGAGGACCACGTTCTTTAATCTGTAAACAACTTGAGCCAATAAATCAAGTTTTCTTGCATTGTTAGGAAGGGGCATATATTTTATGGACAGTTTACAAAAATGGGTAAAAAAGATGTCTCGCTAGATACCCATGGCAGCAGGTATCTAGCAATCGAAAATAAAGATAGGTTTCCTCTTGATCTAGCAATGCTCGTTAGCCTTCACGGCCAATGGCGCTCAAGAATCGCTGGTCTATTGCTGTCACCGAGATGCACCATTGCGAATGTACTGTGCGAATGTACGTCCGAAAAAGTATAAACGGTTATCTGGATGTGAACGATGATATGTGATGTTTAGTGGCGCAAGGGCCATGTCTGACCAAAGAGCGGTATGCAAGTGATTATGAATATTTAATAGAACCGTGAAGTGGAAAGGATTGAACACGGCTGTATATGGGCCTAAAAGTAAGTCGCTGTACAGTGCGTAAAACATGAATGTATTAAAATTGTGGCTATGGCTTTAAAGTGTCCAGTGAGACGTAAAACATGTTTTGCAATCATGATTTTCTAAAATTTCTAAGTGCCAGTGGCACTGCTACCTCATCAGGAACGTTGTGTGCAAGGCTTTGGAGGCACGTGCCATACAAATGCATCTGGAGGTGAAGAAGAGCACAAGTTCCCTCGGCAATGGTTGTCGAGGTTAGAACTCTTGACAACACTACGAGAATTTGTACATGGTTACAATCGTGCTAGTTGGAATGTGTTCTGTATGTCTTTTCAAGTAGCTTTCGGAAACTGTGTGTTGATAATGACTGAACTTGCAGACAAGACAATAAGAAAAAAAAAGCATTCGCGCCTAAGTGGTAAAGCATCGGGCTGCTTTGCTTAAGAAACCCGTGTGAGGTGGTTTCGATTCGATAACCGCGAATTTCTTGCGACTAGCTAACCGTTTCCTTGGGCCGATGCCGATTATAGCATAGTCTAAGACACCGGTAAGAAACGCACGGTGATGTGGTACCAGCGTGCGCTGGTACCCCCAGTTGTACCGTACGAGTAATACAGAGGTTGCATACAGGACAGAGCCATGATTTCCTCTTCCCTGCAGAGAGCTCGGCTCAGCGCCAGTAGCACAGTGGTAAGGGAAGCATTGTCGCATTCTTCCTCGTGAAAGCTGGCCTTTTCAGAGACTGGTCCTCTGGTTGAAGCGCGCAAAGGCGGCCGCAGTCGCGGTACGGGGTAACGAACTGATCCTTGAAGAAGCAAAACTCGATGCGGCGGTCCGCTCCCGCGTACAGGTAAGGCACGGTGGTAAGGAGAGCGAGACGCATAACATGTAGTGCGTCATAGTGCCACAAATAACCACCTGCCAGAGCATGCTAAATGAAATCTTGAATAGAAACCGGGGCTGGTTCTTCAAAAATGTGTTTTTTTTTCTTAATTGAACACCGGCGTAAAGAGGCTAGACAGACGCAAATTGATTAAAGTAGGCTAATAATCCTATTGCATAAAAATTGTAGCTAGGATGTTGTTGCACAGAGACAGTAAACAGCACAAAAAACACACACATGGGGATGAAACGCAACCAGTAAATCTTGTCGCACATGTGTGTATATTCGCATTCCTGTCAACAAATATCATGAGCTGGATGTTTATGCTTGTCCCGTCTGATTGCTTTTCATCCCCGTGTTCTTTTCGTGCTATTTACTGTCAGCATAAATTACTAACTAGCCCAGGTAACCACCTTGTCTTGTTGCATATATATTTATAGAACGTACTTCTTTAATCAAGGTCGTGAATATTAAATCGAATAGCCGTGAAGATAATATGTGACACCATTGTGTGTTTGGTAAATATCCATGTGCTCTTACCAAGGCGGTGTACGTTGTTCCTGCTAAGCCGATGGCAATATCCGTGTAGATCAGGGGGAGAGAAAGCACTGGAAATGCAAAAAAAGCAATAGTGCATGAAGCGCATATTGGTATAGTTATGTTGAGCGCATTTCAGTAAATATTTCAGATTTTTTAATATAATGCAGAGCTCGAAGGCGTGTTCTGGTGAATGGAAGTGTTCGGTGTGCATTGATAGCCAAAGTGTACAAACAAGAAAATTTTATTGGTTTTTATTTTTTATATCGAAATCAACGAATCAAAACTAAATGGCCAACGGTCCTAGTGAGGGAAGAGCACCACAATGCAGAAGTTGTAATTTAGGATAAACGAAATTTAAAGAAAACGCGGTGTGCAATCTCCCAAAGGAAATTTTACATGTCAACTTACAGTAACTGGTGGTGTTGATTAGCATATCGTATTTAAATTATTTAGCATTTTCAATGCATAACACTATTCTTAATGAATAAATGGCTTCATACCCTATATACGAATGCATATACATATCAGATCTCTCAACGATTGTCCCCGCGAGGAACAGAATGGAAGTGTTTATGCGAATGGCACCTAATTTCTATTGCGGTAGTTTGTCTCTACCAGTCCTAAGCATTTTTCATGTTCCCTATTTGTATCTATAAACTTACCCATTCGAACAATTATTTTATGCCCCAACTGTTTATGTCTAATAAGTGAATCACTTACTTGTCAAACAGACGAGAACAAAGAAACGACGGTCACACACTAACTTTGTGTGCTGTATCAAGTTTTCTTGGTCAAGTTGTGAAATACACACACATACACTCGAGGGAACAGTTCCAGCGTAACCAAAACTAAAGCACTGTCCTGTCTGTTATAAATAGAAGTAACGTCATTTTTGCTGTCAAAGGCGCGAAATTTATATAGGTGGACGGCCTGCCTTTGTAGCAGTATTTTCATACCTTCGCAATTCGACGCGATGGCCATTTCTAGCTTTTTGCACGGAATGCGATGTAGCAACACGGGCAGTCCTGCCGCTGTCGCAATCACACCCACACGAAGAACATCGTTTCTTCGCGGCCCAAGAAGGCTTTGGGGGGAAAGTGCTGGCCGCAGTATTGGACGACAAGTCGGTCGGTCAGCGCAGCCGAACGAATCCAGCCAAGTGAAGAATTATTGTAGTAGAAATTGCAAAAATTGCTGCGCGACTGGCCGCTCCAGGTATTTTGCGTGTATTCGCGGGCTTCATTCACGCTCTATAAAACACTCTTATGTAGCCCGTATTGAGCACCAGAAAGCTGTATCGGGAGTTATTCATGTTGCTCTACAATTTCCGCATTGACGCTTTTCAATAATATTGGAGAAGTTGATAAATAAGACTAATTAAGAGCAATACGAGAGCAAGGTGAGAGCAGGAGCCAACGTTTGGACAAGTCGACTTGTCGAAACCATCGACAACTTTGGATCGATAGCATTCCAGAACGAGACAGGAATTGCGGTCAGTGGTCTTTTGTAATTACTGACATTTTACCTTAAATAAACCTTTGTATCTTGGGAAGAGAGCCAGTACATTAAAAAAAAGTGGAATTTGCATAGGTTCGTGCCTTGCGCCTGTCCTCACTGATATTTACCTCGCAAAGAAAGACCGCTCTATGCAGACTTAATTGTCTTGATATCTCCTCAATTGCTAAAGTCTGCAGATATGTAGATGCTTTTTTAGTTGTTATCGAATGTCTAGAGGAGGTTTTTGAGCAGGCTGCAGGTAAAGTGATAGATGTACGCAGGCAAAACCTGCACCCGTTAGAGCTGACACATGAGCTACCTGAAAATAACTGACGTTTTTGGACGTCAATTGGCTGTGCTTGTCCAGTAGACACTTGTGCTGGTCCTTCGAACCAAGGGGCGGGAAACCGCTTCTCTCTTTCAAGTCAGCAGATTTGAAATTAGTCAAAAGAGTAATCGTTAATGTGTGCCTCGTCAATGCCCTCAGACGGTCATCTCCGCATTCAATGCAACTAAGTTTTGATGCGCAGGTTGACCGCTTGTTATTTGCCGGGTACATGAAGGCTTTAATATCCGCTGTCGCGGAAAAGCTTTTTAAGCAAATCAAGCGGGATGAAAACAATCGAGCAACACATCCGCCAGTGGAAAAGAAAAAAACTTGCAGTACTTCCGTATATACATGATGTGTCCTACAAACTGAAGACGGTAGGGCGACGCACTGGTGTGGCGGTGGTTTTTTCCGCTCCGGAAAAACTATCGAAACTTTGCAAGTTTGGTTCGCAAACCAGGCGTGGTCGTTGTACTGTGAAACACAGGAATGGTTTAGTGTCGTGCACCACTGGCGTGGTGTATATGATTACTTTCTCCTGTGGAAAAAAAAAGTACGTGGGACAGACCGGCAGGTGCATAAATGATCGTCTCAGGGAGCACCATAACAATGTGTACAACACGGTACAAGGATATCTGGGCATTCGTTGCCGTGGCCACGGGTGTAAGCCCTACTTTGACAAAAGCGAAGTGCTGACTAGACATAATTCATAGCTGACACGTGAAATCATTGAGGCAGATTTCATAAGGAAATTTGATAAGCTCGTGCGTCTGTTCACCTTCGATTGCACTTTCATCTCGGGAAATCGCATATCTAAACAACATTTGAATGAAAAACAGCCAGTGTGCATTGTCAGCACGTGGGTATCATTATTATCATTGGAAATGATTCTCCGGTGTTTTGCTTAGTATTCACATGTGGGGCGCATGGTAGTGCCATATATATTTATTCCTTCATGTGCTCATGAATAAACTGTTGCAAGTCAGCGCTGTGTGCGTGTCGCTCTCTCGTGTCCCTGTCTGTTTTGCGCTGTGTTTTTTTTCCAGTGAATCACCAACACGCCCAATCTTCCACGCTAAATCGTGTCGTTTTAGGGTCCTCGTGTCATGAAAGAGGGCTGGACGACGGAGAGGGGGGGGGGTGTATCTGTTCCGCTGGAGGTCGGCCCCCCTCCAGCCCCCTTCCACGAAAAGAGCAACCTACACTGAAGGCTGTTTCACATGGAGCGATTGGGGCGGAAAAAAATCGTTCTGCCGCGCACGTCGCATATCGATTTTCGCTAAGGGCTTTCACATGCGTCTGCGACAGCGCAATTTCCGTCGCAGCGACACCGAAGGTCACCCCCTGCTCACGAAGCATCGAAGCCAGCTTCGCTAAATAAAAACAACGTGGAAACTAGCCATGTAATAAAATTTTCGTATTATTTTTTGAAAATAGAATGAGTACACTATTTTTTATTGTTTAAACGCGTTGAGACTTAACGGTCGCTTAGTCTGCAACCGCGGCGAGTGAAACGGTGCACAACACCGCAAGTATGAGCGTGCGGCTAGTGCGGCGTCGGTGGGGTGGTTTCGTTTAGTACCCCGTTGTTGCGGAAATATATTGAAGCCACAACTCTTCTACTGGAGGAGTATATGCTTCTGCAGAAGAAGCGACCATTCAGTGTCCAAGCACCTGGCCCAATTTGTAGCGATAAAGAGGTTCACGACGGTGACGATCAAGTGGTTAGGTGCCGTATGTTGAAGGCGGCGTCTTCTCCTGACCTGGATAGCGTGCAGCTTCTCATTTTAAACGAATTGTGTGAGCTCGAGAAAACAAAAATTGTTCATGAAGCTCCTGAGCCACTGGGGCTGGTGGGTACGCTCTGTTAAACCATCATTGAAACTGGTGCGCGACATTGCTCCGCTGAGCTCCCAACACGCGGCAAAACAGGAAAGCGCCTATTTTGACGGCGCTTGCTGTTACGTTACGTTGCTCCGCCCACATCGGGCCGATCGCTGCGACTCAGCGACGGAAATACAAACATGTTGGAATCCCGTCGCGGAGAGCTATCCCGCGACGTCGCGGCGGTCGCTGAGCGACATAATTCGCTGTGTCACTGTGTGAAAATCGCGCCATGTGAAACGGCCTTGACACGTCAACCGGCTAACACAACGCGCTGTCTCAAATTGCTCCACCGACTACACGGTGTAAAATATATAAAATATATACTCTTTAGGTGAGGACACTCGCCAGACTCGATCGACCAGATAAAGTAGCAAAGGCGCGCGCCGATCGACCCGGTGACGGCAGCGGATACCTATCGGCAGTACGACGCAACTTCAACACAGAAAGCGTTTTATTGGTTTAATCTCCTGTTGTTATAGCAACCGGCGGTTCTCGGGAAATCTGAAATGCTTGAGTGACGCACGAAAGTAGGTCACCGGGGAGAGGGCATGCGCGCGTTCCTTGTCGGCGCACGCTCTCGCCTGTGTTCTTACTGAAGTTGCGTCGTTCCGCCGATAGGTATCCGCTGCCGTCACCGCCCCAATAGACACGCGCCCTTGCTACTTTATCTGGTCGATCGTGTCTAGCAAGCAAGCCGAGAAGTGTCCCCACCTAAAGAGTATATATCTTACACCGTGACCGACTATCAGTAGCGCATTATCTTTCTTTTCAGTTCTACACCCTCGCCGCTAACACATCCTCACTCGTTATCTCGCCCACACACCTTAGCATCTCTCCCCTTTAGAAGAACCGCACCTATATATACTGTACCAAGCAAAGCATATGTCGCCTTGAAAAAGACAAGTTCACTTCTCGACCATTTTTTTAAACCTCCTTGTTCTCGACACGTTGGCTCCTGCTCTCACCTTGGTCTCGTGTTGCTCATCGTCTCGAATTTTGATCTCCCGCATTCGCGCGTTTTCACTGTAAGACTAATTATCGAATTCGGTGGAATGCAACAAATAATCTGGGTATTTCCATGTGACGGCAAACAACATTACCTTGCTTCTGTCTAGCTATGTGGTATTTGAATATTTTTAAATCTTGGTGTATGATAGTTCGTACGTGCTGTACATATATATGCATCTAAAATTTCAGAAAAAAAAAGGAAACTAGGCGTATCACGTTTTTTACAGCATATAGTGTTTGTCCAGTGGACGCCTTTCTTATAGTGACAATTGTTAAAGCCACTTGCCTTCTCTCCTAAGTTCACGTGCTACTTAACGCCATCGGACAAAAAGAAAGGATGTTTCGCATCCGCCCACCAGGGCTCTGATTGGTGCTGGCTAACACTCCCAGGGCTAGATGTAGTAAATACAAGTTCATGAACGGATTGATATACATCGTCGTAGCGCAAATGGTAGTGAAACGCACGCGTATGCGGATGTTGTGTATTCGGTGCAATGTCTTAGCTAGTAAACCTGATGCAATTTTTCTAAGAGTATAGTATAGGATACTTCTTATCCCATTGCTTTTTAATCTCAAACGAAAAGTTTACTAGTACATACATACTTGTCGAGATTGCAATGGCAGCGCTGTAGATTCCGATGGCGCCAAGAGTTTGCTGATGCAGGTTACATGCAAAAACAGGAGGCACATATGAAACGAATACATTCAAGGACAATTGGACCTAAATTTACAGATAACCTAAATCTAATGATTGCAACCTGATCCGTTGAAAGGAAAGTTAGAGATTCAAATATTATTGTAAACAAAACCTACATGGTCAATATATTCATTATGAATGTCATCCCAGGGTTACGATTAAAGGTTATAAAAACGGGAGGTCTCACGGAATGAAATATATGTAAAGAAAATAACTTTCAGTAAAAATCAGCTTTACACACCTTATTTAACTGTTGTTAGTGAGTTACTATCACTGTGACGGTCGTGTCGTTTGTTATCTACACTATCCTGGCGGCCAATGGCGATCTCATGTGGCACGCAATGTGGATGCATAAGAGGAATAACCAATGCGGAGGGTACATGATGTGTCATTGTATATAGATACGTGCCTATATACCAGCCAATTTCACAACGGCTCCAAGAGATTGTGTCTCACTGGCCAGCTGCATTTGATGAAAATTTGCACGGTATAAATTTAGCCGGTGCTTTTTCTAACTATCACCAGAGAGAGAGAGAGAGAATAAACATCTTTAATATGTAAATGCAGCTTTGGAGAGGCGTCCTCATTCCAATGATGGAGGTGGATAGTTAGAGAGCTCAAGGCATTCTAACGATCACCACAACGTGCCAGTTCCTAATTATTTCTGAGTCTGAAGACTAAGGGTGGTTTCGTAACTACGTGCGGGGCACATGTGAGGCTATGTCACATCATTTAATGTCTTAGACATTTGATGCGGCTGGTCAATTTGCTCTCATGAGCAAGATCCTTGGTGAATGCTGTTGCTCAAGGCCTGAATAGGCCTTGAGCAATGCACTTGAATCGAATAGATTTTTCTTGGCTTCAACTTTTGCTAAGATATATTCTCGGTTGAACCGATGGGATATGCGATAAAAACGCAGGAGGTGGACAGTGGGGCTAGTTTCAGTATTGGCAATAACGCGTCGGCATAACACGGGTAGCTGAAGGAAAATTCTTTAACTTTTGCATGTGTGGCTGTATCTTTTCAACCCACATAGCAATAAAGTAAATTGTTACAAATATGTGAACAAATAAAATTTGTTTTTGGCTATTTTCTTTTTTAGCGTGCTACATCTTTATTTAGTGGCTTCACTTGTTGCACCAACGGGCGGCGCCTTCGCTCTTCCATTCCGTTCGTCTGCTCCTGCCGCTCTCCGCTCCTCTGCACACGTACTCGCCTTCGCCTTCTGCTGTGCGCTGCAACATTTTGTTTCTGTATCGGTCAGTGGCTGCAGCGATGTACTAAAAACAGAAGAAAGGCCACAAAATGTTCCGCGTGGCTACGTCGTTGATAAGCACGGGAAGAGACAGCAGGAGGAGGAATAAACTTTTATTGTGGAACCAGCACTTTAAGATGGCCGGGCCTAGGCCTCCCATGAGGGGACGTCGAGGGCTTGCCTCGCCGCCGCCTCACGGGCGTGCTGGGTCGCCCAGGTTTGGTCGTCGAGGGCGGAGATCCGCAGAGCCTCACGCAACCTCGACGAGAGGGTCGTGGTGTTAATTTGTGTGTACTGTGCTGGGCACTCCCACAGCATATGAAGCGTAGCCGGGTAAGTGCCACAGCACCGGCAGTTGGGGGTATTGTGAACTCCAGGGAATATAAGGTGGAGGCGGATGGGTGACGGGTACGTGTTTGTTTGTAGCAGACGCAGGGTGGTAGCCTGCGCACGGCTGAACTTGGGGTGAGGTGGGGGGAATGTACGGCGACTAAGGTGAAATGCCTTAACGAGATCGTTATAAGTAGTCAGATTGTCCCTGGTGTCCAACTCGTCTCCAGTGTCTCCGGCGCGGCTGACTAGGCCTCGCGCAATGGAGTGGGTGACCTCGTTGAGGTTGGGGAGGTGTGGGTGGACAGTGCCCGCGTGGGCCGGGATCCATGTCAGGGAGATCATGCTTTCTTTAGAGTGTGGTGCCTGGCGGAGGTAATGAAGAGCTTGAGGAGAAATACGGCCTTTGCTGAAGTTAGTGAGGGCTGAGCGAGAGTCACACACGATGGTGTGACAGGTGGGATCTAGAGTGGCCAGGGCGATGGCCATTTCTTCAGCCGTTTCGGCACTGGGGGTAGTGACGCTGGAGGCGTGGTGTAGGAGTCCATCGCGTGTGGCGACGGCCACAAATCGTGTGCCATGGGAATATTGGGCTGCATCAACAAATGTAACGCCAGGTACATGAGCAAAGGCTTTTATGATAGCTCCGGCCCGAGCTTGGCGCCGGGCCCTGTTATATTTAGGGTGCATATTTCTAAGAATAGGGTCTGTGTGGATCCAGCTACGGATGTCAGTCGGGATCGATTGTTTTGGGGCCCTGTTGCTGATGGTAAGTAAAGCCAAGCGTAGATAGAATAAGGCGTCCCGTTTCAGTAAGGGTGAGCCTTTCAAGCTGAGAGCGTTGTTGTGCATCAATGAGTTCGGCAAGGTTGTTGTGCACTCCTAGTTGGTTGAAGAGTTCAATACTGGCGTAATGCGGGAGGCCAAGTGCTTGCTTGTAGACCCCTCGTATGAGGGTATCGAGCTTGTTTTGCTCAGCCAGGTACCAGTTGAGGTACGCAGCAACGTAAGTGATGTGGCATATGAGAAAGGACTGCTCGAGGCGGAGGAGACTTTCTTTTTGAGTCCCCCTCGTCGATTGGAGATGCGTTTAAGAAGGCGTAGGGTAGGGTGGGAAGAGACAGCAGGGTCACTTTTTTCCGCTTCCGAAGTTGAAAAGCAAGCGCGCATTTTATGCAGTTGTTATGTAGCGAATAGCCGCTAACTTTACCATAACGGCTGTAAGACGAAGGGAAGGGTATTCCGTACGCGGTATATTTATCTTTGGTGTGTAAGTACATTGAAGTTACCTATCGACAGCAGCTTCTGAGACGACTGAGTGCTAGCTGACCCGCTGACGGAACTTGCGTTTCCGTATATCTCGGCAATTGATGTTTACTTTATGGAATAAGCTGATAACTTTGGGGAAGATCCTTGAATGCTCTCTGCATGGACGGAGTCAGGTTAGAGACTTGCCTGTTCTTGGTTAGACATTGCAAGTCATCTAGAGCTTCACAAGCTGCGGAAACCAATTGAAGGAGCGCTGCGCCAATGCAGAAAGCACTGCAAGCGTTGTTTTCTTCGCGTGTTTGCTACGTCCCCTGGTGCATTTTACGTTGCGCAGCGAAATGTGTCGCGAAAAAGAAAGAAAGAAAGTGCCTTTTCTCTTCTTCTTTATCCAATGTTCATCTGCGATATACCATGTTCGTGGTTGTTAACTGAGAATTAAGCAGACGAGCAGATTTTGTTCAGAAGGACCGAATTTACCTTCGGGTCAAGTCGCGCTGGCGCACATAGCGTACGAAGGTGCTTACGTCGGCGCTGAGCGAGCCACGCGCTCCGGTGATCCCGTAAAGTGGGGAAAGCAAGTTCTTCTATAGTAGTAAATGCACATAGACCGTTGACCACTGGCTTACAACTTTTGGAAGATCATCTTCCAGTAAGAGGCATTCTGCAGAACTAGGAAGACAAGGAGTATACAAAAAGGTTGAGCAAATTAATCCGTCAGTGCCTTATTGACAAGTGAATAAGAAATACCGTGATCAATATAATTTAGCTGTAAGAAACTCACCAGTGTTTTCAGACAGCTGTTGAGAAAGCAGCATTACCAATCCTGTCACTTCAATTATTAGCAGCTAAAACAAGAATTTGTATTGTTAATTTTTTTGCGATATGTTTAGCATAAATCCTACAACAAAATATAGTAAGAGTTGGCGTGCATGAATTGAAAGCACTGTTTTGTGGAAAGAGTGCAGAAATTGGTTCCTGCAATTGCGTTGTGTGCAAGCATAAAACTTGTATTACTTCCAGTTTTTTCCAGACCACAGCTTCAGCACGGACAACTCCACCTCGTCTGTGTTTGGGTATGCGAAATGTACTGCCTTCAGTCTTTCAACCGGTCTCGCTTAATGATATATTTTAGCATGAGTAATCACAGATAACTGCTGCGACAAACGATTTGCGTTGGTAAGATTGCCTCATGCGAAATAAAAAAGTGACTTTTGCTATTCAGAAATTGTAAGAAGCTTTATTTATATGCGCCTATAGAATGTGCAGTTTGTACTTGTACTGTAGATGCGAGATACTCAGGTCTGCAATATTCTGGTGTGTATTGTATCTCTTGCTGTAAAAAAGTTGCTAATAAGATTGAAAAATAACGTACATTTCACCGTCTGTTATTCTCCTGCCAAAACACAGTAGCCACGCGCTATGGCATGCTAGCTCACGTATCATAACGGAATAGCGTAAAATTTTAGCAAACACAGATGTGCTGCTGGCATTTATTCAATACATGAACCACACACGGAAAAGTAAATTGTCATCACAAAAAAGGAAGCTGAAAATGACAGCCGTTATAATAATGCAGACTGCAGCAGCCAAACGGAACTCGTGCTAGTTTCCTCTTGCGTCTGCCGAGAAAATCGCACACTCGTCGAGCGCATTGCAGATAAGCGCGATCGCTGTCTCCTCCTCGCGTATCAGCAAAACCGTTGCCATAACAGCAGGCTTCATTTTTTTCTCAGAACCATGACCTTCCAAGCACCAGGGGAGAAACTGGCGCTCGTGATGCAATTCGCGTTTACCTGGGGGGCACGCCAGCTGACATAGACGTGCTTGAAGCTCTGTCAATGTTTTGCCGCTGAGAGGTGTCGTTATGGACGAGCAGATGCATCGGGTATGACGGGTGCGGATATCGCCTATCAGTTTTTCTGGCGGCCTCTTCATGCTTTCAGTCTACGTGTGGTGTCGATCTTTCTTTGGAAGCAAGTTCGAGGGCACTTATGTCAATGCGCATAGATACCTTAGTCAAATCTCACGCGCTTCTTTGCACCAGGAAAAATTAAAGACACAGCACCTATTACCAGCAAAAGAAATAATTTGGAGATTCCTCAATAGGCTTTGCAACTTTTGATTTGAAGATTTTACATTTAAATCAATGCTTTAAAAGATGAATAATTAGGGATTGTGACTTGTCTGAGCTCATAATAAAAATACTTTCATTGGATAAAGAAGAGAGCGAACAATACTAAGTTATACCCGATTAATACCCCTGAAACACATGAAAATGTAAATCCCTTTGCAGCTAACCCTTTTGTTACTCCGAAGGACCTTTTGCAGGAAGGAGTTGCGCCGCTGACACACGGCATCGCCCTAACTTCTTTAGGTGGTTCCTCAAATGTACGCGGAAAAAAGCGTAAAAGCGTGTTTTGTTAAAGTAGCAAGAGAGAAAACATTTACAAAAAGCTGCACACGTAGATTACATTTAGTGATTGTAGAACCTAAAAACATTTTTTCGCATTTTTGATCTTAATGCGCATCTTCGGAATTCAACATGGCGGCGCTAGTGACGTGGTGCGTGCGTTTGAGAGTATAACTAGAGTAAATCTTCACTGTTCGACAAATCGCAATACCACTAAAATTTAAACATTTTCCAAGGTAAAAAAATATTTACGAGGCGCCGTAGTTATGTAACATGTTTCTTCTACTGATTAGTTGTGCACACTGCATGCGAGAGTACACCTTTCCGCTCGAAAAGTAGATGACCGATCTTCTTTCCCGCAAGGGAACTTTGCCGGGATTGAGATACTCCTTTGTCGTGCGTCACTGCGCTTGAACGCCTTTCCGGTAGGTATCCCCTTACCTAAATGACTTTAGAGTGCCCGTGTGTCAGGGGTATTAGACCGGCATATTTAGTGACACTTTCGAGCGAGTGCACATCGCATTTAGTGTCACAAGGGTAGGTCAAGTGACCCTTGCTCTGAATAGCACTTGCCTGCGTGTGTATTCTACAAACTCACTTCGCTGTGAGGAAGTGCATATGTACCCTGGATAGAAAAGTTTGAACTATAAATATAATAAATGCGCACACTATCTCCCTAAACATAGACCATGCTTTTCGGAATTTCAGATGTTATGAGCGTTTTTACGACATCAGTGAAGCCAAAATGCGCTTCAAATGCTCATATTCAGCGGATTCCGCCTATCTGGTTCCGCGTTTTGGGTACGATCCGTGCTTCTATTCGACTCAAAGCAAATCTATGTGCTAACGAGATTATGATACTTCTATGTTTTATTGCAAAACTTGCTCTAAATAAGCATTTCCCTTTGTAATAAAAAAGTAACCGTTGGTAAAACTTAAAATTGCTCAGAATAATATCAAGCTCTACCATTACAAATCCGCATTGTCATCGATCTCTAATGATACTTTGTTTTGCCCTCTAGCACCACGCCGCCAAAGCGCAACTTTGGCGGCGTGGTGCTAGAGGGCAAATGCGCTCGGTCGAAGTGCCTCTAAATTTGCCCACCTGACTTGGCTGTAAGTTGTATTCTCGTAACTCCCACATGGATGTTTTAATGTATGGCGACTTAAATTGATACATCCTGTATATACACTTAAATTTTACCACATGATCTGTGGATCTAGTACGCACGTTGTCCAGTAACGTTTTAATCTTTGGGTAAGTCGATAGAGTAAACCGAGGTACTCTGAAGATGACCATGCAATGACCGAGAAATTAACAAGTAAAAATGTTTTTTAAAAGCTGCCCTTTCTTGCCGGATAATATATATATACTGTGAAGATTGAAGTGTACTGCGCCTCGGGTGCGCGCAAGGCAGGCGCTGGGGGAAAGAACGATGAGGCAGAGCACAGCACAGTCGGCCCACTGAACGGGTGTTGTCTCTGTTCTCTCCTTTAGAAATGGCGCAGTTGACAACGAACCTGCCTTGAGGCGTTGCAGGCTTAGGTGTGTCCTCGCGGTTCTTCGGCGTGCCGGGTACCTCCTGCCCAGGAACGCCGTCACGCTTCTTCGGTTAAGAAGCCGGCCACCCCACCACCGTCCCAAGCACCCTCCAAACTATCCGGGGACGGCGTCCAAGCCTCCTAGGCGGTTGTAGGGCAGGACTCTATCAGTTATCTCGTCCGAGCCATTGCCAAGCTGACATAACAGTTCGATGTCCTGACAAACGCCGTGGCATCCGTTAGCGGTTGCGCTATTGCACCTTACACTCCTTGCCCCTTACCCCTCCCTCTTGGACCCGTCCTGCATGCGAACACCGTCCATGCTTCCCTTGGCGAGAATATCATCCGAGGCACTACTTCGACACCCCCCCCCCCCTAGCCACCAAGGTATGCCGTCGTTGCCTCCTTGATGGTAGAACCGGCTGCCACGACTACCACAACGACCACACTGTCATGGACACCGACCGTTGTTCGGGTGCCTGGCGGAGATGAGGCGCTGAGATTTCCAGCAGCCAACTTTCATACAATTACCGCAGTTTCGCGGCTTTCAAGATGAAGTCATTTTTTGGATTCACGCTATCAATGCCTAGGGTGATCGTCATGCTTGGCCAGACCTAAAAAAGATGGCTGGATGCAGCACGACGACTTTGCGCTGCCACCAAGGCTTGGGACAACTACGAAGGCATCAATTAGGGGTGCTGCCTTGAATGGAGTGCAGCTCTAAATGCTTCTTTTGGGCCAGCTTCCTTATGCCTGCGCGGGCACTACATCCCTTAGCATCTTCTGCGGCACGTCGTCGTTGAAGATCGCTGCCGAGAACCAACGGTTGAGCAACCAGGGCAGCCAGTCGAGCCCTCAGCCGCCATCAGATCAGTCGCAGGTCTCCCATTTGATCTCCACATCGGTGCCCTCCGCGATTGATAGCGTAACCCGCAGCAAAGCTTCCAAGACAGTGGATGAAGCTGCATCAGCAGCAGTGTCGGCAGCAGAAGCGTGCGGCGACGACGCGGATGATGTGCAGTACTGTGACCCCATTGACACGGGCCCAGCCGCCGTGGCTCTGCGGCTGCTGAGGGCCGAAGAGCAGCGCAACAAGCGCCGCACTCCGGCACACGCCACCCCTGCTGCAGCGGGGGTGGGGGGTGCTATCCGTCTACGTGATGGCCGGCCAGCGGCGATCACGAATACACGCAAAGTGCCTCGAGCGGCCAGCCGCGCGGCAATTCTACGTGTATTCGCGGGCTTCTTTCACGCTCAGAAAAAAACACATTTATGCAGCATGTATTGAGCAACAGAAAGCTGTATTGGGAGTTTTTCATGTTGCTCTACAACTTTCTTATTGACACTTTGATAATTAGGACAGTACTTCTCGAGTTATATAATTAATTACAATTACCTAATTAAATTTCAGTAACAAAAAATTAATGGCGGCTACTCCACTGTACTGGAACAATGCGCACTAGGTTTGCTTCGCGTAACGCCGTTCCTCTTTTTTTTTAAATCGTGCTGCATTATAGCTGGGACACCCCGTATATAAATATATTGCTGTACGGACATTCACTTAGTTCGCGGGGACCAAGGGACGTTACTCCCAACTGTTTATTGAATAGTAACTATTCATTACCAGCAAGCTGCCTTCACTGATGCTTTAATCGTCATCAGCGGTGGCCTGTGGATATTCACATTAACTGCTGCGGCTAGCACATTCTATTCGGCGTAGTGGCCCTGGGACCATTTTCACAACAAATTTTGCGCTGTAATTGTGAAGTCCTGTCATATTTGGTCCTGGAGGAGGCTGACTGTGGTAATAACGAAAAGAGCACTGATGCGCCAAGGACGGTACCACACAGCACACAGGCTTACAAGGACAGGCACCAGGAAACGATGATTCCGAACACAACATTGGCGAAGACGGCAAGAAAAGTATGAGTTGTGCTACTTGACATGTTTGCGAATTACAGCGCAGCCTAGAGAGCATGTAATCACCTACGGAAGAAAGCTCGAGTTTAGCAAGAGTGCGAAAGGAATCATGCTCTTGAGTGATTCTATTGAGCATTTCTCTGACGTTTTCCAGTACTGTGCATATCCAAACACATTCGTAATTGTGAGTGCGATCATGCCGCGCATGCGGAAGGTTCTTCCTGCATAAAGTGTCTTCCGGAAGCCGAAAAAATGATATGAAGCTTCCTTACACTGAGTACGAAGTAGATGATACAAGCAGTGATGCCGACCTTGTTGTCGAAGCGCATTCGTAGATACTGGAAATAAATCACATTGTAAACATTAGGATATATACGCGACAAATAAATCCTCATTTTTGATATTTTGGATTACCAGCATATTACTTATTTTGTGTTAGACAGCAATGAGACACTTTGTTCAGCCAATGCTGGACTGCGAGGTCGTAAACCATCAGTCAAAAAAAAAAAAAGCCGGCAGATGCCACGCCCTGTGGGAATCGAAGTTATGCGAAGCAGTGTGCGGGTAGCCTACAAAGTTAACAAAACCACCATGAGAGCACCAAGACGATAGATAGAGAGATAAACTTTAATTCAAAAATAGTTTTGTCTTGCCCCAATAGGGCATCGCTAATGGTTGGGGCCCCTAGTCCAGGGCTCAGCTGGGTCTTGCCATCTTCTCTGGCCTCTGGACCAGCTTGAGCTGGTCGTCGAGGGCCGAGCTGGACAGCAGTGCCTCCCATTGCTCCCTCGTGGTGTTCGTGTCATGGTGTTCTATGTTGTGTAGCGTGCACTCCCACGTAATGTGGTATAGGGTTGGTGTGGCCCCACACCACGGGCATTCGTCCCTGTAGGCTGTGGGGTGCAGGCGATGTAATATGTGTAGGTTCGTGTAAGTGCCTGTCTGGAGCCTACGCCAGGCAGCGGCATCCTCCGTCTTTAGTATTCGATGGGGTGGGGGATATCGCAAGCGACTCCCTCTGTGGTAGTTCAGGATTGCTGAATACTCAGGGTCAACTGGGTCAGGGTCACCAAGAGGTACGCGGCTCTTTCATGACCTACATGACATGCATGTCATGACATTCATGTCATGAGTCCTCAGGAGTCCCTCAAGCTACACCTAAGAAACCCTAAGGCGGAAGCCTTAGTCATGGTCACGACTATGGCTTCTACAATCATCCTTTAGTGTATACTTCGCTCAGTACCCACGTCAGTGCCCATTTTAGTGGCGCTTGAGTGCTAATCTTTTTTTGCTGATTCATTGTCATTTTTATTGAGTCATGCTCATGACTGATTTCGGCCATCATCCTTTAGTGTTTTTTTTTTCGCTTAGTGCGCACGTACGAACCCATTCCAGTGGTCTTTGAGCGTTAATCTTTTATCGCTGAGTGATGGTCACTTTTGCTCAGTCATGGTCATGGTCATGACTATGACTTCTACCATCATCCTTTAGTGTTTCCTTCACTTAGTCTATCATCACATGCGTGACATGACACGCATGTCACTTAGTCCATCATGATAGGCGTGACATGACACGCATGTCATGACACTCATGCCATGACATATCATTTCTTCATATACTCTTTTCATATTATGGCAGTTTTGGTACCACCAAGTTAACGAAACGACCATGAGAGCACAAAGACGTACGTGGCTAGATAGATGATATATAGATGGATAGGTAGATACTGTCAAAGTAGCAAATGATTCGCATTTAAAATAAATTGAAGATACAAATAATAATTATTGATTGTTCTCTATCCGCATAATAACGACAAAAAAGAGTGCGAAATGACACCACTTGAAAACAGCAGTAATAACTAACATTTTTGTGCATTTTTGAGATATATGCAATCCATTTACCGCCACTAGTGCATTTGGCTGCCATATCAGTGTCTTATCCTTGAAATTTCGGCTTCTCGTATATTCTACCAGAGGGTGTACAGAGACGTTACCTGAAATATGGTCGAAACCCGCAGGCTGTAGAGTAGCGGGACCACAGTCACCGCCGCGAGAGTGGCGCTAATAGGGACCCAAGCCACTGTCCAGAGAAGGTGTAAGCCGTAAGCGTAGTAGTGTCCCACGATAGCCACCACGTTCATGCCGTTCACTGCTGAAGCCATAATGGACACGGCCAGTGCTGTAGGGGGAAGGCTGCGACCTCCTAAGAATGCCTCCAGCTCCGCCGCCACTAGGCCGCTCTCGCCGGATGCCACCTGTCGTCGACACATATGACAGCCGATTTTACGGAAAAAGCATACGAGCGCAGAGAAATGCAAGTACACAGTACAAGACACGCAGAAGCACAGCAGTATCTGTGGTTTAATAGTGGCGCGTCGCTATGAATTATTATTTTTGTGGATATGAATATTCCATTAGTCGTTAGAGCAACGAAATCCGAGATCCGAATGCAAGCACATATTGAACAAGTACTGCGCGTGGGAACGAAGATGTAAACAAGACAATCGAGACAGTGTGAACGCGATTAAAACGCGTTCACACTGCGTTCTTCCTATAAGGCGTAGCGTGTTATCTACTGTTGTTTGTAGTGCTTGCAAGGTACGCTGATTTGCTCGGTTGCTTTGAAGGTGAAGACCTAGCACCCTTATCCTGTCTACCTGGGGTATGGAGTGCCCTTCCACTGTGAGGTCGATATTCGGGGGCGATGTCCTGAAGCGTCTCGTGTTTTCAGAACGCCGGCTGAAAAGCTACAGCGGAACCCTGATCGCAACGAATCAAGGCGGGCCCGCGTACTCATACGTTAGTTCAGACACAGTAACAAAGTTGCGTGTGTGGCGCACGCTGCAGACCAACGCCAGAAGCACGCAGACGTGGCGCTGTAGGAACAGGAGGGCGTGGCTAAGCGACCACGTCGATGAAAACCTGCAATTCAAAAGCGCGAAGTGGACACACACATCGTGCCGCCGTACGGGAATGCGAGGTTAACACAATGCGGAAACGCCGACAAGACCGTGTAGTTCTAACCGACTCTACTCACAGTCATCAAGTTTTCTCTGTTCATGTGTCTACACTTGTTATGCCACACGTGTTTAAATGGCCATGTAAAGTTTACAGCAAATCATACTTCCACTACAGGCTACGAGCCTTATATACTTCGTGTAATATTCTGACATGTTGCTCTCGTATTCACAGCTTCGCGCTTCTGGCAAAACTGATTTCTTATCAAGAAGTTGGGAACCTAAATGAAAAGTCCGCTTCTTACATTTCCTAAATCTTCTTTTAAATGTAACAATCCTCAGGAAATTATCGTAGTTGCAGCCGAGAAAAACGGTCTGAAATATGGTCAAATAAGGGTAAATAATAATAATATAAACGGTCAAGCAAGACTGGTAAATTGTTTACTCAAAAGTTTATTTTCGGTAATTTCACGGTAATCGGTGAAATATTAGAGGAGATAATAACGGTCAAACTTCCATTTGGTTAAGGAATCGCGCCTAATTACAATCGCCAGTACATTGGTGTGAGGTCACAAGTTTTAAAGCATTACTTCCTAAGTTGGCCACTGTAACCCAGTAAATTTGTTTTGGAATACAATGTAGTCAATCATAGCTGATAAACTAAAATTAGGCCTGAGCAGACATGGTCAAATTCCTTGATGTCATTTCAATGTGGCCTTTAGTGTTTGCGCCTATTCTGCCTTACTAGGCTTCCTTAAGCCTGTATTTGGTACTGAAGGGTAATTTACTGATTTAGCTCAAAGAATATTCCTTTCGAGCGTCAAGGTAAGAACGGATTTGCAACTACAAAGTGTCCGCCGGCATTAAAGGTCGACATTTGCAGAACTGAACCTGCGTAATCGTTTCACGTTTTGTCGCATACACCCACTCTGAATCGAATGCTAGATGAAAACTACTACTTGGGCGCTTTAGCGCATTGTCTACATAAGGCGTTCTCCCAGCGAACAGAACATATCATAAAGAACAGCGACTCCTTTTTATATGTCCAATATTATCAACATTTGAGTGACATATTTGGGCAAAATATAGAGCGTAGCCCAACCGCATCGCGTTGACACTACTCACCTGCCGCTTTGAAATTTTACGTCACTCCATCCAATTCTCTGCACGTTTCGACGGCAAGTTCCTTTCAATTCTGGCAAATTATATTTCTCTAGCAGATCACTATTGCATTTTGTGCTCATTATTACACTAGCTTCGCTATACTCATCCCATTTTTATGACACGAAGGAATGAATGAATAAAAACGGCGTGCGATTACATGCTTATTGTTATGTTCCTGTTTGCCGCGAGATCTAGCGGTGTCACCATCTGGCGGACATTTGCTAAATTAGCTCAACCTTGACTGAATCTTTCTTTTCTTCTGTGTACATTTTTTTAACTTTTTTCCCTTTCACTCGTGGCGTTAAAGGCGGTGCCTCAACATCGAAACCAAGTGGCCAAACAAGAAGCTCTTTTAAATAACTTTAACTTCTTCGCATCGCTATCGTGTACGTAACCATAAGAAAACACATTTTCTCTGACATGCGATGATATTATGGCAGCTACAGCAAAATTGATAGGGTTTGAAGTAACAGCGAATATGATAGCGTGTGACATCCGCATTGGCACGTGCCTTGTTTACAGAAATTATGTCTTTGATTTTACGAAAAAAAAAATGTTACGCGCGTAAGTGGTGAAGTTGACCACACTTAAATAGTTAGTTACATTTCCAGCTAGACTTTTTCGTCAGTGCCACATCAGCAGTAAATGCGTCTTTATTTTAGTTATGCAACATCAGTGCACCAAAGAGTAGGTAAAATGCAAGCGGAACACGATCAAAAAGCACGAAGGAAGTGTCGAAAGAAACTCCGTGTCTGCGTGTATGTCCATTGTTAAATGGTAGCTTGTGCTTCCCTCGCGTGGAGAAAAAACATTCTGCTCATTTAGAGCTAGAATGTGGAACTGGAGGGCAATAAATTATCAATTCACCACCGTCAGAGCATTTTCTTAGCCGCATGCTTTCGTCGGCTCAAGTCACCAGCCGCGAATCATCGAAGTCCACATTTCAATGCGCGCCGCCAACCGCATACATACACTAAAGTGGCGATAGTACTGCCACCTACATTTCGACCTCGCAGCGAGCATCCTGATCTTCAGAATATCATTTTTTCCAGAATTGCAATGTATATTAAGTTCAATTAAAAGCTGCAAGGTATGATAAAAACATACAGGCAAGAATCTTTCACCACTCCGCACGCCAAATGTACTTTGGTTTGAAATTTCTTTGCAAACCTAAAAAGAAAATGAGTTCGAACCCATTTAAACTCCACTGCCCAAAATTTGCCTCACTTTTGCAGGAAGCAATGAAATATACCGCTGCAGCCTGTGCACCGTTCAGATATCTCAAACAAAACATGTAGTCTGGTAACACGAAGGACTGTATATGCGTCACCAGCATTAAAAAAAACGCATCGGCATTCAGTAAATTTAATATTCCACTTACCTCTTTCCGTCGACGAGCAAATGAGAAGTAAAGGCCCACGAGATAACCAAGAGCAGTCAACACGCCGAAAACCGCGCACTCCGTTGCATCCAGCCTGGTCACGCTTGACATGTTGCCTTCGATAGTTCCCGCCCTGTCTCGCTCTTTGAAATTATTTTTCGGAGAATCACTCACATGCGGCTTTTGATTAATTAGGGATAGCGTTATGTTGTTTTCTTTAGATGGGTTAACGTTCTTACAAAACTTCGATGACCTCCACGCGACTGTGCGGCTAATTTTATGCTTGCGGCAATGCAAGATTCTAAGCGATATGGCTTGGCTGGCGTAGACACTGCAAAATACCAAACAAACAAATAGGAAAACTCCGTCAATGTTTACTTGGGGGTTTCACCTAAGCGAGCGAATAGTTTGCTGAAAACACTTGCGACAATACCCTCTCCGGCTAAGCCCGCCTTCTTCAAGTCAAAACTTTGTTTCAACCGAGAGGTGAATTTGGTGTTGCAGGACTGTGCGCGCAATGAAAATTACAGGACAGCGGACGACGGCTTCTTGTCCTTCCCACGAGGTGTGAGTTTCACACAAGGAAATAATTTTGCAATCTTTAACGCTGACCATAGAATTTGTAGCCAGTGAAACCAACGGGCACGCTCTTAAATAATCACTATAGTTGCCACCTCACCGTGACACTCAAAAAAGATTGCATATCTTAAAGCCGTCAGCGGCGGTACATCGGCTTGACCTTAGACGATTTCGCTGTTTACAAACATACACTCTGGACGCCTTGCGGTGTGGCACACTGACGTAGTCCGCTAAATATCGCTATCAAGAAAGGCAGTGACGGTGATATAGATTGGAAGAAAGATCCGGCACAGTAGACTGATAAGGACCGGAAGTTTCTTGGGGGCCGCACTATCGCTGCTCTTACCGCGCGAGCGAAAAGGCGTACAGTGCTCATAAAGCACTATTCCACATAAACACATGGCAACACGTCCAGCGTTTACCAGCTGCCAGCTTTCCGCACAGCGTCTCTTTATGCTTGCATTCGTCCCATTTCGGATGCCCTGCCTGCGGCAGGAAATTGCTCTCTACCACCTGTTGTTGGCAAGGCCGTACAAGGAAAAACAGGCGGCTGAGAAAAACCAGAAGGGAATAAAGCCCCTCTAAAAACTAGCGACACTCCGCCTTCCCTCCCCATCGTTTCTCCTCTCTGGCGCACTCCTTCCTCGACCGTGGCGCCGCCTACACCGCTTGAGTGTAGCAGACGACCTTTCGCAGAGTGAATGCACGCTTAGCAATGCCTTGCGCGTTAAGCGTTGGTGTTCTAGCTCCGAGTAACTTATGGTATCTTCGACTGGTCGCCAGTGTTGCCAGGTTCGACGAGGCGGCGTAGCCAAAAGCTAGAGAAGTTGTAGCCCAAATGTAGCCAAACGGAAAAAAAAATTTCGAAATATTTCGTTGCCAAATATAGGCATTTTTTGCAATCTTATTTCTGTATACATTTTCACACTCGACTACGGCAGTCCTTTTTTGCACAGCCCGTCGTAACAAAATGTCCGTGCCGCCATGACGGTCGGCCCTTTACATCAACAACAGTGACATCATGCTTGCACAGAACACTTTTTGGTTGGCCCCGGAAGCTCTCAAGTTCCAACGAATCGATGCAGAGGGCGAATCAGTGCTTGTATTTTATGTAAGGTAGCACTAGGTGATTATTTTTAGTTATTTACAGTAATATTAACTACGAATTGTGCTTTTTAGCTGTCGTGAACACAGAATAATGTTTAGCGTCATCGATCTCTCACGTTATCTCTGCCTACGGCGTAGAAGTTCAGCTGTCCAGCGATCTGCGACGACGACGTGCTCACGGCTTCTTTTTTGATGAGCTAAAACAAGTCTTTGGCGCTATAATATCTCGCGTTAATTGTCTCATCGTCCTATCTTGTTTTCTCGTTGTTGTTTTTTTTTCATTAGCTTGGCCCGGAGTAGCTGGGACACACACTACCTATATAGTGTCAATTTACATCAACCTGGTGGCCATCTTAGGTCTCTAGAACGCCAAGAACATGCGTTAAGAAAAGGGACAGGTAACAGATGCCACTCACTGTCTGCGTCGGTGTAAGCAGAGCTTTAATAGATTACTGCGCAAACCGGCACACTAGTGTAAGAAGCGCGCTGTCGTTTTCGGCGACGAGCACGTTCCGAACTTGCTCGAAATGGTAAAAGCGGCGACGGCGCACAAAGAGCAATGGTAAACGACAAATTGATAACAGTGGTAATGCTGTGAAAACCGGTTACTGTCAAAAATCAAACCATGTCGATGGGTAATAAAGTTTTAGAATAGGGGCACCTAAAGTTTAGGGCCCCAAGGAGCTTTGCCGGTGTTAGCGTTGGGGCATGCCGGAATGAAGAGTTTTGGAATATGCGTATTGCGGTTGCGGATAGCGTGTTGCATTTGCAGCGTCACTGCGGCGTCAAAGAAAAGCTGTTAGAAATATTAAAATAAAATATACAATTTTATGATAAGAAAAGTAATTTAGACTTTCGTGTTTTCGTCTTTATTTACAATTTAGAACTTCTTCTATTAGCAGCATGCAGCTTGTTGCGCTTAGTTTTGAGTACCCAACTTTGCGCACCTTCACCCAGCCAAGTCAATCCGTGATAGGCCTACGAGCCATGAAATCGACAATTCAATTCGGAATCAGCGGCGTACAAAAATCAATCTTCATTATTCATTCAGGAGGAAGACGAAGTGCCTTTCAGGCAGAACGCCGAGTCTTCGAGCTCTACTTCTTTTGTGAATTTTCTTTGACTTTGCCGGTGAACTGCTGTTTCCTGCTTAGTTGCGGTGGAGATGGACTCTCACGCGCGTCCGCCGGTCTCAGTAGTGCCCGCGGCGGCTGCCTCCAGGAAGCGCAACGGCACCGAGAGCGACACTGACAGCGACGACACCATGCAGTACTATGTCAGCAGTGAAGAATCTGGTGACGACACCTTCGAGCTGGTGCGGAGCCGTAAAGCAAAGAGAAGGTTTGTCAGCACATCATCGAATTCGAGTGCGTCCACCATGAGGTCATCACGGATTACCGAGGTACTCACCATCCTTTTCACGCCAGTTCTCGCCACGGATAACCTGAGATGCCTTAACCGGCAAGCCGTGTCTACACATCTAGAGGCACTGGTCCCGAATGAAATCAAGGACATCAGAGTAAATACCCGTAAGAACGTCGTAGCGATCGACGTAGAACATGCGGCTGCGTTAGATTCTTTGCGCAAGGTCACTGAACTTGACGGGATTAAAGTCCACCCTCATATTCCGCTGGGAAAAGAAAGCAGTACTGGCGTAATTTAGGATGTCGACGAAACCATTGCCGACACCGATTTGTCGATCTTAATCAAGCCGGCTACAGAAAACACCGTCATCGCAAACGTCTTTCGTCTCGGCACTTCACGGTGTGTAAAGATCATATTTAAGGGCGAATCCCTACCAACACACGTAAAAGTGGGCCACTTCCGACACGCAGTTCGGCCTTTTGTACCAAAACCACTACAGTGCTGGAAGTGCATGAAGTTAGGCCATGTGAGTAGTGTGTGCAAAAACACTTCCGTGTGTTCTCGATGCACGGGGCCGCACACCACTGACACGTGCGAGGCCAGTGTGCTGAAGTGCACAAACTGCAGCGGCCCTCATGATGCATCCTCAAAGGAGTGCCCCTTCATTCGAAAGGAAATGGCAATTTTAAAGAAAATGGTTAGAGACCACTCGTCTCACCGAGAAGCGGCAGCATCTATTAAGCGACGAAGATCACGTCGCCGACGCCGCTCAAGAACCTCCAAAGCCTCTGTACCGCGCGAGCCACGTACATCACCACCCCCTCTCCCGCCCAGGCCAAACGCAGTCAGCTCTAAGGACAAAGAAGCTTCGAACAACACGTCAGCTGAAGCTTGGCCTGAACTCCCGAGGCTACATGCACCTACGGAGCGGGAACACACATCTACAGCAAGGGACACCTCATCTGTTCCTGATAAATTGACAGACCAGGATCAACAAATTGTTGTTATGCTCAGCTCTCTGGTGAGTGCTCTACGTGTTCTTCTGGACAAGCTGCAGACACCAACAGCTAGGAGTGCATTGCAAGTGCTGGATGCCATCAATCTGGTTCTCGCAAGCCTTCAGAAGTCCAGTGCTTGAAAACTTATATAGCGGAACCATGGCTCGTCGACAACAGCAGCGATCGTTCCGGGATGATGTCAGAAGCGCCTCCATATTCCAGTGAAATGCGAGAGGCCTGAGGTCACGTATTTCGGATTTCCGGCAGTTCGTGTTTGAAAACCGCTTTCCTGTACTGGTCATCTGTGAACCGAATTTATCAACTACCTTGAGACTATCAGGATATGAACCTTTCGTTTCAACCACTTGTGCCCGAAGTAGTAAGGTTCTGCTTTACATTCGCAAGGACCTTACGTATTTCGCCCAGCCCGTACCTCCACACGACGATAGCCAATATGTCTGTGTTACTGTGAAAAAGAAGAGGCTGTCTTTTACACTTATTGGCGTCTACCTTTCCCCAACAAGTCAATTCGATAGCAAAAGACTAAAAGATCTTATGGCTGCGACTCACGGTCCTTGGATAATAACAGGAGACTTCAACGCTCACCACCAGATATGGGGAAGCTCCAGGATAAATTCAAGAGGCAGGTCACTCATATCCTTTGCATCAGGCCACAACCTGCGTCTTCTAAATGACGGAAGCCCGACATATCTGCGAGGGACAACGTACAGCAGCTGCCTAGATTTAACACTGGTATCACGTTGCCTAACTTCGAGAGTGCAGTGGTTCACTGATATCGAAACCCATGGAAGTGATCATATTCCGACCTATGTGAGAATCGATGGACTAGAAGCTACATTACCCATTATATCTCGCCAAATTGACAGGTCAGTCTTTGAAGATCTTGTGGAAGACGCATGCAAGAAACCAATCGCACGCAGGCTAGAAGATATCATTGCAGACGCAATGCACGATTGTACGCGTAGCTTCACACATTCATCAAAGCGTACAGAGTATGACATTGAATTGGAAAGACTTCGTGCACTACGTCGTCGAGCTGAAAGGAGGTACAGGCGCACGAAGTCAATTCTTGACCTTAGAGTAGCTCGGCGAATGCAAAACAAGATACAGCGCCGGATGGATAAGCTAGAACATCAAAGATGGAAATGCTTTTGTGAGTCACTGGACCCCCGAAAGCCACTGTCCCGTGTGTGGCGTACCCTAAGGGGTCTTCGCTCATGTCCCCAGCAACGACACCCATTTAACGCCCTTGCTCTCCATCAAAACCGCCGTGAGATAGACGTCGCAGAAGAGTTTTGTGCGAAAGTCGCCGGTGGAACAGTTCTACTCCCTGACATGGTTTTAGGCGACATTCCTGGTCCACGAGACACAAGTATGGACGCTCCTTTTTCTATGGAAGAGTTAGAGGCTGCTATGGCGCTATGTAGGTGTTCGTCTTCGCCAGGGCCCGACGGAATCACATATAATGCTATGCGCCACCTACGTCGAGAAGCGCGGCGAGAACTGCTCAACCTTTTTAATAGGTCATGGCATGATGGCGTCGTTCCACAGGAATGGAAACGCAGCCGCTTGGTACCGTTGCTAAAAGCAGGAAAGTCACCGCTAGAACAGTCATCATATCGGCCTATAGCACTCGCCAGCTGCGTCGGAAAACTCATGGAGCGCATGATCCTCATGCGTCTCGAATGGTATCTTGAACACCACAACATTTACCCTGACTCTATGGCGGGATTTCGACGAGGCCGTTCATCGATTGACAATGTCATCGATCTAGTGTCATCTGTTGAGCAGCAAAAGTCTTGAAAACGATTATCAGTAGCACTCTTTCTTGACGTGAAAGGCGCCTACGACAACGTTTCCCATCAAGCCATCCTAGACGCACTTTTGACATTGGAACTAGGAGGGCGAGTATTTCGATGGATCCAAAGCTACTTGACACAAAGGTCCTTGTTTGTACGCACAGAAGATGGTCCGACTACTGACCACTACACATGCCGTGGCGTTCCTCAAGGCGGTGTTCTAAGCCCTATTCTCTTTAACCTCACACTTCTTGGGCTGGCCGATTCCCTACCGGAAACAGTGAGTGTCTCCATCTACGCCGACGACATCTGCATCTGGGCATCAGCGGTGACTCGCCCGCAGGTTCGTGCAAGGTTGCAGAAGGCAGCAACACAGGCAACTGGCTATCTTTGCACACAAGGCCTAACCATCTCGACAGAAAAATGTGCGTTAGTCGCTTTTACGCGAAAAGCGATGTCTGGTTATCCAGTGTGCATCAATGGCCAGCGTATCTCCTACAAGAGAAATCATCGGTTTTGGGGTGTCTTTGTTGACCGAGACCTCTCCTGGAGCCCTCAGGTTGCCCACTTGAAGAAGAAGCTCACATCTATGGTTCACGTTTTCAAATTCATCGCCGGTAATGCGTGGGGATCATCAGTGAGCTCTATGCTACAGTTGTACCGAGCACTTTTTATCGGCTTCCTACGCTATAGCTCTCCCGTGCTTGCTAAAACATGCAAATCAAATCTTCGAGCCCTTCAGAGCGTGCAAGCACAGGCATTACGTGTTTGCCTCGGCCTTCCGCGGAGCGCCTCAACAGCAGGAACAGTTATCACGGCTCAAGACCATCCGATCACAACTTACATGACCATCGACACGCTTAGGGCCCATATTCGCCACGTTTCACGGATGCAATCAAGCTCTCTTGCCTCCCTGCCAGAACGACGACCACGGGCGTCATTCTCCAACGTGGTCAGCATTCATAGTGCCTCCCTACCATCGGGGTTCACACCCTCGACACGTTCACCGTCAGCGTTGTGGTGTTTAAAACAACCTGAAGTGCGCCTTTACGTTCCAGGAATAAGAAAGAAGACGGACCTGCCCACTTTGGCCTTGAAGCAAGCAGCTCTCGATTGCTTGCACTCTTTCTACTCTGACCGAATCCACATATATACGGATGGCTCTTCCACTCAGACCAGCTCCACCGGCGCAGTGGTTTTACCATCACGATCAATGAGCATCACATACAAGACTTCTCACGTGACATCATCGACCGCTTCGGAGCTTGTTGCCCTCCGAGGTGCCATTGATTATATTAACAACCAAACGGCTAATCGGTGGGTAATATTATGTGATTCAAAGGCGGCCCTACAATGTTTTTTGTCAGCTCTCCGTCGCGGGTCCTGCGAACAACTCGTCTCGGAGATACGAGAAATGCACCACCATACGATCGCAAAAGGACACGACGTCGTGTTTTAGTGGCTGCCGAGTCATTGCGGTATCACCGGCAACGACATCGCCGACGAAGCTGCTAGGAAAGCACACGAAGGAGCAAATATTGTTTCTGTACCTTTATCGAGGACTGACGCAGCCCAACACCTAAGCAAGCTGGCGCAAACTATGACATTGGAGAAGTGGCATACAACGGAATTCGCCCAACATTGGTTGCATTCTCTCGACCCATCTATGCAGCTGCGGCTGTTGCCTGGACTTCCTCGAAATGAGGAAACAATGCTGTGCCGCTTACGCTTGGGTGTTGCATTCACCAATGCTTACACGTGTTTGATTGGAATGGCTGATAGCGCCGAGTGTAATGCCTGCGGTGTCGATGAGACTATAGAACACCTACTATGCTACTGTCCATCTCTTCAAAACGAAAGACATGACCTCTGCAACGTTCTCAATAGGCTAGATAGAAGACCGTTCACTTTGAGCAAGATCTTGGGACCATGGCCTCGATTATCACAGCTGCAAAAGGCCACAAAAGCGCTGCTGCGATTTTTAAAAACTACAGGACTGAGTGACCGTCTATGACCCGGACTGATTGATAATCAGTGATAGAACAGAGATCTGTTGCTATGTCGACGATATCAACAGTGGACTTTCTATTCTTCTCTTAATCTCTCTCTCCCCTTTTTCCTTCCCCCAGTGTAGGGTAGCCAACCGGGCTCAGTCCTGGTTAACCTCCCTGCCTTTCATTAAATCATTTTCTCTCTCTCTCTCTCTCTCTCTTCATTACATCTGTTAGTTGAGATAAAGCGATAACCGCAATCACTTCTAGCTTACAAACTTCACGCGTTACCACGAATCGAGTCCAGTTTTGTGCTAGGTTAGAGCCGTCGCTTCGATGGTCGCCGCCATGTTAGTTGACGAAAGCTTTTGGGGTAGCTATTGGGGCTCCCGCTAAATCGATGAAATAACGTGTCCGACGCAAAATCCAAAAAAAATTTACCGTCTTGCGCATGCGCCGTGGCTTCGACGCTATTTCTTTGGGGCCCCAATACGTTTGAGGCCCCTATTCTAAGACTAAAATTCTAAAATAATTGCTGGGGCTTTACGTGCCAAAACCACGATATGATTGGCAGGCATGACGCAGTGGGGGACTTCGGATAAATTTTGGCCACCTCGGGTTCTTTAACGTACGCCTAAGTACACGACTGTTCCTTCATTTCGCCTTGAACGAAATGCGTCCGCCGTGGCCGGGAATCAAACCCGCGTCATCGAGCCAGCAGCGCACGACACCTCACAAGCTAAGCTACCCTTATGAAAATGGTTATATCCTTTATGATTACTGTATGTTTCCTAGGGGTCACACGAGGAAACATTATTTATGTTTCCTACGTGTTGAAATTTGGCCACTGCTTTTATGATTCCTTCATGTGTCCGTCCTTTATGTATCCTTCATGTTACCGTACTTTATGTATCCTAGATGCTGAAATTTGGCCACTGCTTTTATGTTTCCTTCATGAGTCCCACCTTTATGAACCCTTCATGTGGCCCTACTGATAAGATCCTGTATCCTGCATTTTCTGTAGACATGCATAGATGAGTTCTCTGTGCCCATTTTATATTTATGCACATTCTGTGAGTTTTAAAGATATGCATTGGTTTTTATTATATGGTTTACTATAAGCATACTGATTGGAACTCTGCTAGGGCACAGAAATTCACACAATATTATTCTATAATAATAATTTCAGTATAACACTTGCAGTACAACTTGTACCTTCCTCACTGCAGTGTCGCTGTTCTAGATATGTTTTTGTCAGAAATATAAAGTGTAATGTTTGGATGGAAAGATGTCACGTTGGCTAAGTGCTTGCACTTTTAAAAGAAAGTGTCGACAATACTTTGCAAAGGTTTCTCTGAAACTACAAGTAGTTTATTGGACTATCTGCATGTTACTTCCATATGTCACATCGGCTCACAGCAGACCTGTGGAATGGGGTGCTTGGATGAGAGCTCACAAGACACCTGAAAAACAAAAGGCCAAACGTTTTCACTTATGCAATAAATTTCATATAGCCAAGAACAGTTTGACCTGTATGCACACAGCTAATTGAAACGTGCAGAAGTGAAAAGGACTGAATTTGATTTTATTCCGCAGCAAGAAAAAGTTACGACAGGTAAAAGCTGTAAGAACAGCTTGAGGAGCCCTGACCTCCTAGCACACGGGGAAGCATAAAAGCGTACGGCTAAGGGAGTACAACCTACTAAGAGGAAATGCTTACAGGAGTTATAAAACGTCACTTGAAAAGGGGATTATCAAGCTGTCATAAATAGGAAAGAAATCATCGTGTTATACAAACATTAAACGCAGTTGTTTTGGTGATGCGCTAGGTATGGCACTGTCAACACTGAAGCTTTATAAACTATTTATTTTAAACAGACTGCACTGTTGCTATCGGCGCGAGCGTGGTTTTTGCTATCTGCTCGAAAGTTTTTTTTTTTCTTTTACCCGAGCATAAAAGACGCCCGCGAACGCACGCAAAATTGCCCTGCGACTGGCTGCTCGACGCGCTTTGCGGGTATTCGCCGGCATCTTTCACGCTCGGAAAAATACTTTCATGTAGCACTTACGGAGTAAATGAAAGCTGTATCGGGAGTTTCTCATGTCGCTCTACAACTTTCTCATTGACACTCTTAGTCTAATAATAATAAGTGAGAAGTTCATTAATTAAGACTAATTATCTAGTGAGGTGGAATGAAAAAAACCAAAGTATCTCCAAGCGAAGGCAAACAACATTACCTTGGTTCTGTCAAGCTACGTAACATTTGCATAGTTTTAAAATTTGTCACAAGCTAACTGAAAAACCCTGTATAAGCGACAAGAATGCGCGCAAGCGCGAGACTTGCTTACCTTTCAAGGTGTGAAGTAATCAAACCCTCCTTGTCTCGAAGGCACCTAGGCACCGACGCTCTTTCTGGAGCAAACACTGTCTAATCGCCGATGAAATGCAGCACACGAAAGCACAACTTTCAACAAATTCCTCCACACACCATGATTCGAAGCCACAGCACCACGTTCTTCACGAGAGAACCCGGACAGGCGAAAACAAAGGAAGCTCGGATGGGCGCTGTAGTACACTCTAGACACTGGCGTTTCACACGAAACATACGGCGAAATAATGGCATTACTTAAGTCCAGAGGTTTCATGATGATTAATGCACACGACAGGGACCACATTTTGTCGAGACACTTTCAAAACATGATTAAATTACCGTCTTGCTGCAACGAGCACTACTGCCCACACAACGTGGCCCAGCGGGCCGGGCATGGACGATGATGATGATGATGATGATGATTTATTGGCATCCCCTTTGAAACGGGGCGGCGACAAATAGTCACCTAGCCTGCTTGATTTAATCAGGTATACTATACATGTTCTTTATCTAGCATTTTTGTATACCTATCATTATTTTTCTTTTTCAAAAATTTACCTTGTACCGCTGCCTATGATTTTAAGAGATCAGGTCGCATCCATCTTTTCCCTACTTTTTTTCCACCAGTACTCTAATCGTCTCTTGCTGATCTCTACGGCTGATCTGTTTATGTTTCCTTCCACTTTAAACCCAAGCGCTTCTGGGAGTTGCACGTTACCTACGGTTCTCGCTGGGTGGATCCCGTCGCATTCCATTAGGATGTGCTGAGTGGTCTCTGGATCTTTACTGCAGCATACACATGTCTCATCTAATTCCGAATATTTGTTCCGATATGTTTTCGTCCTTAGGCAACCGGCTCGAGCCTCAAATAGCAAGGCACTGCCCTTTGTGTTATCGTACAGATTTTCCCTTCTAATTTCTTTCTTCTCATTCTTGTAAATCTCCATTGTCCTTTTCGTTTCCATTCTTTGCATCCAATTGACGGTCTCTATTTCTCTCACTTTCTTTCTGATGACCCCTGGTTGTCTATTTACAGTTTCGATTATCCTGTACTTGGTTGCCAACTTCCTTGACCTCTTCCTCCATTCTGTGTCCACGCTTTTCATGTAGAGATACTTGTGCACTTTAGCCGCCCATTTATTTTCATCCATGTTCCTGAGCCTTTCTTCAAAACTAATTTTGCTTTGTGCTTCTCTGACTTCAAAAGAGGCCCAACCCATGTCTCCATGCACTGCCTCATTTGTCGTATTACCGTGTGCTCACAAAGCCAACCGGACTACTGATCTTTGGTTAACTTCCAAACCCGCCAATATATCCGATTTTAAGCATATAATGGCATTTGCGAATGTTAGCGCTGGCACCATTACTCCTTTCCAGATTCCACGCACCACCTCATACTTATTGTGGCCCCACAGTGCTCTGTGTTTCATTAATGCTGCATTCCGCTTCCCCTTTATTTTCAGATTATCTTGGTGGTTGCTTGTGTAATTCTTTCCTTCGTTTATGTGTACGCCGAGGTACTTATATTGCTTCACTATGGGTATTACTTGCTGTTGAATTGACACCACGAAGTTACTCGTGTGCTCATTAAAGATCATAATCCCTGATTTCTCTGTGCTAAACTTAAGGCCTAGATTTGTCGCTGCGTTCCCACAGATATTCGCAAGTATCTGTAAATCTTTTTTATTGTCCGCTAGTAGCACAATGTCGTCTGCGTACATCAGTCCAGGGATCTTCTGTTGCAAAACAGAAGATTGCAGAAGATGCAGAAGATTGCAGAAGATTGCAGAAGATCCGTCACACTGCGGCAGCGCCGCACTGCGGTAAACAAGTGAACCTAGCCTTCGAGATCTACATTCGTTTCTAGAAAATTCAGTTTGAAAAAGCACGGCCTTCGAGATTTAATTTTGTTACGCCGAGGAAGTCGTAGCTGGAAAGAAGGCTGGTATTTAAACAGCATTTATTAAGTTCAAAGTACCTGGGTGTGCTGTCTTTTTTTATAAAGCATATGAAGGAATTTTAGGCGAACCGTGCGCGAACTATTGCTGGCGGACACGAGCCAATCAGCGCTCAGCCCGTGCACCTCTGCTCCGTCTGCTTGCAATGGCGGACGGCCTTCGGGCGGCTGCGAGAACCACCGAGCACAAATTCGTGATCACCGCTCATATGCACGCTTCTTATGGCGCGAAGTGTCGAGTTTAAGAGAATATATGTGACCTCATCTTGAATCGGTGGAACCATATTTCCTCGTAGCGTAAGGAATAAAGACGACAAAACGTGCCGATGGCTCGCTTGCGGCGGCAGCTGGAGCTTCGGTCGAAGTGAAACAGGCGTACTGCTTGCATGCACGCGTAAACAAACAAATATGGCCATGCTCCGTTCACAACTTTGACTACTCAGCCCACTGACAATTAAAAATTAATCAGTTGCGCGCCCACGAAAGCATTTACGGGATCCGCGCTGCCGTATACTTATAACCCTGCGAATGTCAACACAGCAATCACACGCAGTTTTGAAAACACAGGCATTTTCTAGCAGCGACCGCACGTTGTGAATTTGTTAGTGAGAAAATTTCAGCGTGTAATTTGCGCAGAGTACAAAAGGAAAGGTAGCTTGACAAAGTCGAGGTCCGAAAAAGCCGGGCCCCCCCCCCCCCCCATTCTTTTTACCTGGATACGCCAGGTAGATCTATCCGATGTGCACTCGAGGGAGTGCACAGCCAGGTAACATCGAGTGCACACACAGGTAACCTCCTCCCGTAAACACAAAGGACACATCCTACAGGGAAGATTAAGTTTGCTTCCTCGAGTCGTACGAAAGGATGAGTAAACATGCGGTACACACGAAGTATGTTTCCTCAAGGTCACATAAAGGACAAGGAAACATAAAGGTCACATTGGTCACAAGAAGGAAACAGACAGGAAACATAAAGGTCGTGGCCATTTTCATAGGGGTAACACGATGGCTGAAGTTCATGTGACGTGGTGCACTGATGCTATCGTGGAAAACATGTTTCGATATTGGCAGAATGAGTATCTGCATTCATGACGTTACGGGCAAACCATCTAGAAGTAAAACCACCAGAACCCACCTTTGGCTCGGGGTCTTGCTCCCATTCTTTTTGATACGTTCTCGCATACTTGGCCCACTTCCCCATGTTTGGATTCTCCTCCCTGAGGAGGATCCGATCTTACGTCCAACCTATCGAAATAAATCTCGAATCTGATCACGATGAAAAATTCATCTAGCAGGAAAAGGAAAATGGCAGTGAAGCCGGTAAAGCTTCGCGCCAGAAACGTGGGGTAGGTCGAAAGCTGTGTCCGGCGCGATACTTCATCCGGAAGACATGGCCATGAACACGCTGGAGCGTGTCATCCACCTGTGCTTCCCTTCTTTCATGTCGGCGCCACGATCGCCCGACGGCCCCGACTTTATGTTGTTGCTCTCCCTTCCTGAGCATAGCCATGTATTACAGTTTACTGTGAAAAACCCACTACTTCCAGGTCCATCTCGATGCCCGGGGATCGGGCGCCTAACGGTCAAGCACGGTGTGAGTTTAAGTGCATCAAAGATCAAAGCCACCGGCTCAGACAACAGCGCAGAGAGGGAAGGAAAGGCGGGGTAAGGGGTCATTTCGCGCACGCACACACGCACAACCACGCGGCCGGCTCAGCCAGCTAAAACACAGCCTTCGAGATTTACTTCAACTCGATCAGAGCCACCTCTGGAGCATGGATTAGGGCGCCACATATAGCCCAAACAGCCAAGTCGCAGATTTATTGTAGCCCAAGTATAGCCACATAGCCAACTCGTCCAAGTCGATGCCAAAAATGTTTTCCCGTAGCCCAATTTGGCTATATATAGCCAAACCTGGCAACACTGCTGGTCGCATCCATCCCCCGATGCAGAGTCGTGCAGATCCGGCGTTCCCCGAACTCAGAGGTGGAGGACAAGCGCGCAAGCCGAACGTGTGACTCGCTCTCGGAGGGGGAAATGCCAGATGCGAAACCACGTGACTACTGCTAACGTCCGATGTTTCGCCTATCCAAAGCTAAACCGGCGGATGCGCCGGTGGGACGACCGTTCGTTGAGCCGCCAGCATGCTGTGGCCTAGGTTGCCTAGGCTACGGTGGACCGTCGCCAAGAACGGCGATGCTGTGCTGTGATGACGTTTCTGGAAACGCTCTCATCCCGACAACTGCTCCGACGACAGGGCGCGGAGCGGCTCAGAGCGCTCGACGCGAGAGGAGAGCGATCGAAAAGACCCAGCCGAACAAAGGCGCGCACCCTCTTTCAAGCAGCCGAAGACAACGCCGCTCGCGAGAGTGATCTAGAGCGCTCCGAGGCGACCAGTCGAAGATACCATTAGTGTATAGCATAGGATTTCTATGCGGAAGGTTATATATATATATATATATATATATATATATATATATATATATATACTGACACGTGCAATTTTTTATCTTTCACCGGTGACCGCTTTTCATCGGCTAACAAATGTTTGACATTATCGCTTGGCGCAGGACGCGCCTGCAGTATCGGACGTTTCTCGAACGTTGTCGATGCTTCTGTCTATTGTCTGTTGTCACCGACGGTTATGTAATCTGATTGTATGAGCGATGCGAACTGTCTAGTACTTTCTGGAAGACAGGAGAGCACCAGGGATTACTCTGGAACCTTCGATGACTCTTGCAGAAAAGCCGACGCGTTTCGACGCTGATCAGATTTCGACGATCGCCGACTGTGTTCGCCACTATCGTGGTGCTTCGAGTGCACTTGCTTTTGTGGGCAGAAGTTCGCCGAATATAAAGTCCGCTTCGTCATTCACAGTTTTGCGACTGTTTTCTTCACCGCAACTACTACGTGACAGTATATACAAATTCTGTGATGGCAGATTTTTTTGCCGGTTTTGATAACTATATTTATAAATATCTAAACGAGCACTAACGCCGTACCATGACGATTCCGAATGTATCGCGTGCACTACATTTGTGAAGGGCGTGTCGCAAGACCTTGTTGAGGATGGTTGTAAAAAACACGTTTACGATCGAATGCCAATATCCTGGCCTCCAGCAAACCCTCAGTAAGCTAAATAATCCGCTTCGTCCTTGCCACTTGAATTCGCAGCGCGTATAAGCTATGACGCTCAAAGGTTGGTGGAGGGCACGAACGCGCCAGCCTTAGTGTCTTACAGCAAGTGCGTCTCAGACACGTGGCCGTACGAACTAATAGTTAAACGAACAAGCAAGCGAACGACTAAATGAGCGAGCAAATGACTAAATTAACGACGACTAAACCAGCCAGTGAAAAAGCGGGCAACCGCATGCTTTCTTTGCGAGTGCTCCACCCCCGTAAGGTAACCTTCACACACTTTAAAGCTCACATGAATTAGCACGTACGTCTCAGACGTATGATGCTGTCGTTCGGCGACGAACGCACCCCGTAACTCGGTTTCGGGAGAGCGCGCGCGCTTTTCATCGGTGCCTTTGTATCGCAAATCCACCGGGTGGCCGCCAAAGACGACCAAGAACACGAGGAAAACAAAGCTATTCGCTCTAAAGAAAGCTAGTAAGTAACCAAAAAAGGCAGAGCTGCTTTCCTAAGATGAGTTTTCATGCTCGAATCTCCAATGTCAAAAGGATTGAGCTGAGTCATAAAGGTTTCGTAATCACGTTTTAACACGCCGTTTCGCGTGCCCGCGAATTTAAGCCTGTTGGCGTACAAAGCGATTAAGCTTCCTGCCTTTGATGAAACTGATTTGGCACCCGAAGGCGCAGCAGGTCATGGTGATGAAAATTGCCGTGAAGCGACGTCGCACTTGCCACAAAACATAGTTCCAGGCGTTCGCAAACCATGGCTGGTATTTTGTAGCGATGCCTTTAAAGTAATAATGCCTTTTCGCGCGTATCGCGCTTTGTCAGTGGTCAGAGCAACGGTCCGCTCGCGTTATCAACGGGAGCAGCCGGCGGTGAGCGGTGGATGACAAAACTAGAGTAGAATAAGTCATAATGCCTCGCTACAAAATCGCGGTCCAAAGCAACACGGAAGAGCAACGGCGACAAAATGTGCTCCTCGCCAGTCGGTAGACGCTTATCAGGTGAAAATGGCGATCGACCGCGATCGTAAACAATCGCTGCCAGCACCCGGCGGCGCGACGGCCCACGTGATGCCATTAGGCCAATACCGACACGGCAAGGGCCTCGGACAGTGCATGCAAGGAGGAGGCGTCATTCTTCAATGCGTGGCGGTACTTTTTACATTGAGGGGACTTAGAAGCGAATATGGCTACCGATGTTCTTTATTCATCGCAATACAAATAACACAGCGAAGTAAGGGCGAGGGACAAGTAGAAACTAGGGCCGGTATTTTGTAGCGATGGATTTCCGATGCTAATGCCTTTTCGTGCTTTTCGCGCTTGGTCAGTGGTCAGAGCGACGGTCCGCTCACGTTATCGACGGGATCAGCCGGCCGTGAGTGGTGGATGATAAGACTAGCATAGAATAAACCATAACGCATCGCTACAAAATACCAGCCTAGCGCTTGTCCTGTCTCGGCTTGTCCCTCGTCCTTACGGCGCTATGGTTTTTCTATTCAGCAAGATCGCTGGTACATTCGGATGCCGAAAGTCTCTTTGTGTAAGTTTGTGACCGCTACAATGGTGTTAGAAGTCCGCGTCTGCTATTCATCCCGTTAGATGCAGTGTTTGCTGTGGTCGGCAAGTGTTCACACCATACACAAGTTGAGACCATGACTCGACAGTAGGGTGCGTATACAGGGCCTTAAGAGCACCCCTGAGCGTTTTGAAGCCGTCCGAACTCTGTGACCGGCGTTGATTGCACGATGAAAGCTCGTGCGTGTGCGTGCGTGGCACTTTTTATCCCCTTGGTTTCTCGTTTTCTGCCCCCCCCCCTCCCTCGGCATTCTTTGTGCTGCCACAAACCGGAGATACTGCTTAAGCTACGCGTCTTTTTTTTTTTTCGTTCTCATGCTGATCGGCGAAGGCAGTAGCCAATCATGGAAGCATGACTGGGTTTGTTTATTCTTATCAGTACGTCTCTGGATTTTTTGCCTACGATAACCGACACAGTGATAAGCAGATAAAGGTCTGCAAAAATATTCCTGTAAATAAAATTGAATGAACAAATGTTCACAGATATGGGATGACTGAGCAAAAGTAATTGAGGACATAAAGGTTCCAGCAGAATGAGAACGTAGCAATAAATCGACCATCGCTCCGATCTTTTCCGAAGCATGTATAGTAGGTACACATACACACTTCTTACATGCACCTGAGGGAGTTTTCGGCTCCCCCTGACCACAGTTTCACAGGACCAAATAAAGTTCTTGTCACCGTCACCATACACGAGACACTTCTAAGTTTCTTTGGGCCAGCAGTTCTTGTAGTTTAAAATTACAAAAATGTTTGGATGTGTGCTACGTTTTAGTTTTGGAGTGATAAAATTTGCCAGTCGCAAAAATACCCTGTTTCAGCTTTAGGTAATTACAATATTTATTCCGATCCGCGCTTCCTCTCGCAATACAAAGGCTGCTTGCTTTCCACCGAAGCATTTGCCTACCTTATATAATATTTTCGGGGAAATGGAAAAAAGAATGAGCCAGTTCCACGCTTGGGAAATCTGATGAAACAGCGCAGCTCTGCAAGCGCGGGTGTATAGCGTAGTGGGTATGACGCTCATCTTCCGACCATGAGTACCGTGGTTCAAATCCCTCCTTTCTATCGCTCTATTTCTGTTTCTTTCTTTATTTTTTTCTCTGTCGCTCTTAATTTTTCTTTCTCTCGCCCATAGCAAGATGTGTAACAGTCATCGGTACAACGCAATCATGTGGATCCCATTAATACATGTTGTGAAAGCAATAATTCCATACAATAAAGAAAAAAAGTGGGTGCATAGCGCAGTGGTTATGACGCTCACCTTCGGACCGTGCGCACCGGGGCTCCAATCCCGCATCACCAAGGAAGTTGATTTTGTTTTATTTATTTATTTATTTATTTCTCTCGCTCTCTGTCTGTCTCTCTTTATCTTTCTGCACCTCCTCTCCTCATTGCCTCTCTCCACTACCCTCGAAACTGTGAACACCATCACATCGTAGGGATTAACCTCTACCTTAAACAGCTTCGCTGTTAAAATAGTCGGGAGAACCCTACGCGTGTCCTGTCCTTAACCAACAAACTCGAGATGAACAATGAAACACCATATCCACTGGGCCACCGGAGCCGGTTATTTCGCTATAAAAATGTGTCGTGTTTCTCTCACATTCCTGCCCAATCACTACACTCGCCTCTTCGCATTTTGCATAGTTGAAATAACATCCTGACTTGTGAAGTAGCGCGAGACGGAGAACTGTGCTTTTGGCCCATACTCAGACAAAAATCTTTGGTGATGATGCTTCGGTCTGCTTCTCCGAAAGAGGGATAAGCTCACCATCTGCAGTAAATGTTTGCTTCCAAGGCAGCAGGCAATCTCAAATTTTCTTCTTGCCGGTGATACGCTAAACACAGATATCTTTGATGCAACTTGCAGGTATTTGGTTATTTCAGCGATAAATCCTTTTTTTTCCTACGGGCACAATGTAGTCAAACCTATTGTAGATGACGCATCTGCCTACTCTGAATATATCGTTCTGACAGCTGAACCTGTGAGAAATGGACAGCGATCCAGCGTCCCCTAAAGGGCTTGTGGCGTTCCCTCGCCTGACTGGCTGCTGCCGATCGCGTGCCATAGCTGTAGGCCGCACACCAAAAATCTTGTCCAAGAGGCTTCCGGCAATAAAGGAGCAAATGTCTAAATGCATATATAAATCGAAGCGTTTTATACACCTAATTGCATTCCAGATCACAGAATATTTTGACTTATTTGCTATGAAGGCTTCATTTCTAATTCAAGTTACACAAACACAACAAATCTATACGAATTTTGTAAGCTTTATCTCGGTTCCTAGGTTTAGTGCGTGTACTTAGCTAATGGAAGTGACAGCTGATACGCGTGACATTGGTGAAAAATTTCGCACAAGGTTACCACGAATACTCATACTTCCGGAAGAGGTGGTGGAGAACGTAAAGGTAGAGTGGTTTTGAATTTGAAGCTACTTGGCTTCTTCATAAAGTTACGAGCAGCATTCGCTACGAACAGGCAGCAACTGCAGCCGTTTGCTGCATGTTCAACATAATAACCTGTATAATACCACGAATAGCGCAGCCATAGCGTTTCCTAGGAAAATAACCCGACGAAACTCTGGTAATACATCATGCAGCTACAAAAGGAATGAGAGTTAGTGGATGCATTTGACTGATCTTTACGCTTGTGGCTTTAGACGCTCTTGTGGCTTTCTTTAGTAGGGTTTATCTGCTTTCATTGGCCCACATTTCGAAGCAGTACTAGCTTCCAAAGCGAAATACACCAAGAGTCATGCATATTCGCTTCGAATTGTAGTATTTCTCACAGAATATTTTGCTAAACAGCGTAAGTTTGCAAAGTTGCTAAGCCGCTACAGGCTAGAACGGCAAAGTTTAGGTAAATCGTTGTACTAACAATCATTTCCAAGCTGGCTGAACCACTCTGCATGCTTGCAGCTCGTGAAGGCACTAGCGTTGAACTTACCTATAGTACCCAAGTAACGCAGAACATTGTATAAACGTTGCCTGATTGTAACAAATGTCATGCAACGTTAAACAGCCAACTTAAACGTTGAATGTACGTTGTCAGTTGTTCATTCAGGTGATGGCACAGAGAGAGAGGGAGAGAGGAAACTTTATTCAAAACAGCGCGCAGGTAGCTCCTGCGCTCTGCAGTGGGCGGTCCCCTCAGTCTAGGAGTCCAGCGGCCTTAGCTGCCCTTCTCGCTCGGTTGACCAGGTTGAGCTGGTCCGTCGAGTCGAAGCTGGACAGCGCTGCCTCTCATTGCCGTGTGGTGGTGTGTGTTATGGGTGTGAGCTGTGGTGTGTTTGCGCAAGCCCATACCATGTGGTAAAACGTTGCAGATTTATCGCAGTGTGGACATATATAGGAATACTGCGCAGGGTGTATGGCGTGGTAAAGACTCAAATGTGGATATGTGTTTGTTTGGAGTTTTCGCCATATGACGGCTTCCTCTCGCGTCAGAGCATTATGTGGTGGGGGTAGTGTTCATCGTGAAAGGCGATAGTCTTGCAGGATGTGCATGTAGGCTCTGGTTGGAACTGGTCGGCGCGGTCATCTCGCGGCTCCCGGTGTGCATGCGCTCGGGCGTAGGCGTGTGCCTGCTGATTGCCGCGTAAGGACTCATGCCCAGGAGTCCACACGATTTGTATGTATGGTGGCAACTGGTGCGCTCTATTCAGAATGCGATGTGCGGCACTGGTGATTTTGGCCCTGGAATAACTTCTGCATGCCGCCTGAGAGTCCATCAGAACTATGACGCAATCCCAGTGTGGTCACCGTCGTGATGGATAACGCTATGGCTAGTTCCTCTGCCTCCTCAGCGCTCACTCTGGAAACCGACGACGCATTTATTTCGGTCGCGTGATTGCCGACTACGCTGGTGACGAATGCGGTGCTTCGTACTGTGCTGGACACGTCTACGTACAATACATTAGGGTGGTTTTCATACTTTCTCGCGAGCGCCTGCGCTCGGGCTTGTCTCCGTCCGATGTGGAAGTTTGGGTGCATGTTGGCACAAATAAATGTCATAGCAACTTCCTGACACCCACGTTATGTCAACGTTGCATGTAAACATCAACTTAACGTGTAAATGGTATCAATGTAGCAAAGTTGCAAAACAGCACTTCTCCGGAACGTTGTCGGATGTCGCCAATGTCGACATTACTGTGAGGCCAGGGTACTGTAACATTTTGCATGTGTACGTTCATGCAACTATGAGTACGTTCATGCAACCATGTGTACGTTCATGCAACTATTTTCAGCTGAACATTCTTCTTTATCATACAGTGAGGTATGTAGCTGCATAGTGGCTATGAAGTAATTAACATTTTCTCAGGAGCGCCATGGTAAAATGTATTTATTGTGCTTCTCCATAGATAGCAACTAACACAAATTATAATAATTAAATGGGGGAAGCATTAACGTGGCAAGAACGATAATTGATACAACGGTTCGCCTATATTAGACAAAGTTACACATAAAAGCATTTTCTTATTCCACACCAAATGCGCAAGACCTTGCGACTGTTTCCATGCCACATGCCACCAAAAGTGGGAATATTAAGCAGTTGCCACCACGAATATCCACAAGCCCCATGATACCCGCTGCATAAAAATTACGAACACACCCACACTGCACAGTGGATAAACACAGATCATATCTACTTGTCAATATGAAAAACAGTGCACGTTTGTTCAGCTCATGTATGGTTTACATCATAGAAATGGCATTTCAGCAAACAAGGACTATACAAGTCACCAATATGAGCACTACGTTGTAGTGCGGGAAAATACACGCATACAACAGTGTTGTAAACATTTGCTTGACGGCTACGACAGCCCGTGAGCAGCGTGGCCATAGTTTCATTTCTATGTGGGTGGCTGCAGCCGAGCGTTAGCAGACTATAGTCGGCGGCTTCCGCCTCTTGGTTGATATCGGCTATCAGCCAATACCAGTTTTAGCATGCGAATCTGCTTGATGGCGAAATATGTCAGGTGCTGGGAGCCCCGAAACGGGTTAGGAGGATTCTGTTGAAAAGGAAGTTTAAAAAAATAACTTTTCACTCCACTTGTGAGCACCGCACAAGAGTTCAAAGTTTGGCTGAGATGTTCACAGCAGCGTATGCTGTACATGGAATGTTTTATTTTTTTTTTTTTGTCACGGAGCTTGAGCTGTGGTTCAGTACCCCTTTAAAGCTTGTTTAGCTGCAAACACTTAAGCTACAAAAAGGACAAAAAACATGTACTTATGGTTGAAGCTCTGCGAAAAGCCGGCTGTGTGTGAACGGAGAACCTCGAATGAAAATCAAGAGAATAATAAAGAATAATAATAATGAATAAAGATTAATGAGGCAGAACAGCTTTTACTACAACCCGCCGTGTTTGTTCAGTGGCTATGGTGTTGGGCTGCTGAGCACGAGGTCGTCGGATTGAACCCGCCATGGCGACCGCATTTCGATGGAGGCGAAATGCGAAAACATCCGCGCACTTAGATTTAGGTGCACGTTAAAGAACCCCTGGTGGCCTAAATTTCCGGAGTTACCACTACGGCGTGCCCCATCATCACATGGTGGTTGTGGCACGTAAAACCTGATAATTAAATTAACTTTTACTACAGCATGCAAAGGAACTTGTCTCGCTGATGCGATGAGACCAGATGGAAAGCACATTCCACATACAACATACTTGTGAACCTGTCACGATTTGCAGACCTCATTTTCTTGCATTGTGCCTGGCACCACCTCAGTTCTTAGGTTGCATCCGCATCAACGCATAGTTTGTACGAGCCTGTATGGTAACACATGAGCGACATTTCCTTTTTTAGCAAGTCCACGTAAGCCCTACAAACCCGGCCTTATACAAAGGGCGAGATTCGGGGCTTTTATCTTTTGCCATCACTGAACTTTGAAATTTCTAAACATGCAGCATGTATGCATCGAAACGAACGATGAGCAAAGAGCAATGCAAGTGAGGTACCTGGCAATGGCGCAGGGTCAGGACAGACGGATATAACATCACGTGCTAACTATGTATGTCTCTTTGCAGCAGCAGTATTTTGATGATCAGATGCAATAAGCACAAAAGAAATATGGCTGTGTTAATAAAATCACTCTGTCATTCACGTCGAGTGCATGGCAGTACACTTTAGTCGACCATGAAGTGGTGCATTCCGCTCCCGACGACTCTTGCTGTAGCAAAATGGCGCAAAGCAACAAATGTGTAATCATTCAACAACGCTTCTTAGCTACGTCTCGTTGTTTGTATAAGCTTTCTTCCCTGCGCATAAACACGTCTTTCTGAGTGCGCTTAAGAAAGGCACTCTCGCTCTTTCGGACTAGCTCAATCTGGTAGTGGGCGCGTGCTGTGCAGCCGTGGCTCATGGGTCGCTGAACTGAGGACTCCACCTACGACCCGAGCCTATCGAAGGACCCTGTGGTTTCCTTTTATTTTATAAAATGTTTCTCTCTCTCTTGGCAGAGAGAATAAAGTACATACCGATAACTTCATCATATTCTCAAAAACTGACTTGCTATCAATGTTGACACTAAAGGACATTTCCACACTGCTTTAGTGAATCGAACCACATTTTGCTATGGTCTATAGGATGGAAAACTCCAAACTTAGCTGCAAGATGATGATAGGCTATAGCAGTACTCAGGGTAGTGTGGATGAATAATATTTAGTAATATGCATCTGACTGCCTCTGCCGACGAACAATCCGTCTTCCTGGTTACCTTTCATTGTGTTTCTAAGGGCTAAGTGCAGAGCTTACTAATCAAAGCAGTTCTGCTTCTCTTCGCTTTCAACAGTAGCTGGCACTCGCAAGTCAGAGGAATGGGTTTCTCTGTACGGGACCCATCTCACTGACCAACCTCGGTTCCGTCATGATCGAGCAATTTTAAAACACGCCTTGCTTTCTGTTTTCACCAAGAATAAGCCGACACTGTATGGCACTACAATGCAACACCACACGCGAAGCCTCCATGGGCGCTTCATGGCAGCGCAAGCAGTCAGTCTTGCACAAAGCACATTCTGATGATTCTTTGGCGATGCACAGATAAGCTGTTTCAAAGGTCTAGATAGGTTGGCCGACGTAGCGAAAACACAGTTAAGTTCTTTCGGCGATGACGTAACGGTGGCTTGTGGTACGTCATACAACGACCAAGATACACGTTTACATACGCGTTGAACGACAATCTCTACAACTCAAGCAACACGCACCATCAACGGGTCGCTCTCGAAGCGCGCTTACGTAAAAAGCAGAGAGAACGCAAGAAACAATGTTTAGATCTCTGGTAGCTGCAGTTGTCCCCTTTGAAAAGTGATGTGGCGCTCTCTAGAACACGTAACCGCTGTGTCTACTCTGTTAGAGAGTAGGAGAATGTACTTTACTTTGTAAGGCGCTATTTCGCGGTCATTTTGCACACCCATCGGCACTACTACGACCTTCAATCAGCTGGTTCACTATTACACATTGATCCGTAGGCCTGCTCCTTTAACGACAAGAATCGCGATTTGTCGTGGCAGTCAATTTAAAATATGGCATCATTATTTGTATCTTGTACAATTTTATACTCTTAGAAATATTGAACAATGGCATAACTTGTTTCCTGGTTTTCCTTAGTTTATTTTATGCAGATCCGCAAATTTGATTTAAGTGCGTTGCTGTTGAATAAAAACGCCGCTCCCATGACCTTCGAGATTTGTCAGCACTCCCTAATAGGTGGCGCCCGCATCGCACAAACAAATCTTTTCTCCGAGCAATAATAGCGGATCTTAAAGGCTTTTCTTTGGCGTACTGTAAGCGCCAGATGTGTTTATGGAAGCCGGAAATGCATCTGGCTGACAGTTGTGAAGTTTTCGAAGATCAGCAAACGTTATGCAAACGTTCGCGCGCCTAACGACCAGAGCCGGGTGTAGTGTGGAAACTTTTCCTGTGGCTTCTGCGGCAGTTCTCTATAGCCGATGTATTCTACACTTCTGCGTCAAAAGGTGAGTACGTTCTTGTATGTTCTGCAGCTCGTTCTGTGTGCTGCCTCTTCACCCATACCCAACGAAGCAGTTTTTGTACGCGCCCCGCCCGAATTGCATAGTACTGGTATCGCACGGGAACTTTCAATTCGCAATCGCACCCGATACGGATTGAGCTCGATCAGAAAAGACTGTTGATACACAAATACCTTCGATCCCGAGCTCGTTCCGGATCCAGTCAATTGCGATCCGTGCGTCGCCATCGGTCGCGATGTCTGATGTGTGCACTACAATTTTAGCTGGGAATTAAGCAAATTCCTTTGGACCTGCTCGGTGATCCCATGCGTGGTAGGACTCGGCCAGCTCGATCCAGACCTTTGGGCGGTGTAGTAGCGAACATTGACGATAGAGATCAAAAATTCGTTCTCGATGCGGCTCGATCTATACAGTGTGCGCCCGTCTGACATTGGTTCACATAGCATGAGCGTTTGCAAACGTTGTGCACACTTCTGTCGTTTTCATTTGTTTTTTGTTGCTCTGAATCATCATTGTAATCAAAGAGAGCCACTAATAATTTTTCTTGCGTCAATTGGCATCATATTGCTTGATGTATACTAACAGGCCATTTAAAGTAAGCTGTAGACAAAACATTGCGCAACAGCAAGAGCGCATTACAATGTAAAAGTGCGGTAAATTATTCCTGAATAAATAGTAGATATTAAATTCTACGGTGGGTTTTTATTTCTCATTGTATATGCCTTAAATGTCGCAGGGTGAATAACTTGAGAAAAGGAAACGTGCGCGTGCCGCCCAGGACAATCAAAGGCAGTGCGCAGCACGCCACACATATGTAACCAAAACACCAAATCCCCTTCGCCACCATGTGTAAGCAACGTGGTTTATTGTATCCCTCTTTCTTGTGGTAAACAGTACATAGGTCAAATGGGACTCTGTACCAGTGACCATCTGAGAGAACACTCATACAATGTCAAGAATACGTGCGTGACGGTAGGCTTGAATGTTATTGCAGTTCGTGTGGCTGTGAGCCGTCGTTTGCTCAGTGTACTGTTGTCAGCAGAAGCAGTGATCAAATAACACGCGAAATAAATGAGGCTGAAAAGATTTCGCGACTTGGCTTTGTGTGTTTTAGCACATCTGTACACTTGTCAGATTTAACTTTCTTCCTAAGGGTGTGAATAGCGCATGTGCAATGTGGTGACTGACGGCTATAAACCCGAGTCGCCGAAAAAAAAAACATTTTTGTTAAAATTTAGCCCACGTCTGTCGTCTTCACTCTTCTGTCGTTGTCTACATCTGCGCTGCAATTCACCGATAAATTTTTCTTTGCATAGAAAGTACTGGCTTGAAGAAATATATGGGGAAATGAGGTAAATAGAGGAGAAAGGGAGAAATCACAAAAATGGTCCATCCATACCTCGTGTATGAAGTTATAGAAGGACTGTAGTGTGTGGGCTGTTGTTAATGGGTATTGTTCTTTTTTTACATCCTAATGTGCAGCTTCGGATATTTCTACATAATGTCTTTGTAGCCTGTGGAACTCCCACAACATATGTTTTGTTCTCACTCAGGTGCTTGAGCGCCACGCCGAACCGGTAACTGGTGTTGTAGCACTTCCATCTTACTTCGGCGAGTCCTCAGCTTTGTGCAATTCCATGATATAGTTCTGTGGTTCATCACTACAGCAGTACATGGTGTTATGTCGTAAGGCTTTCTTGAACAGATGCCCCTTGGCAAGCCCGTACTTTATCAGGGCATAGCCGGGGCGCGCCTTAGCGAGAAAGAACAGCAAAAGGCAGTTTTATGTCGGCTACCTTGACAACAATACAATGAAAAACGACACATAACAATCAACTCTCAACAACTTCACCTCGGTTAATTTCACTTTTTACTTTCGAACGCTTTGCAATGTCCAAACAAGAAACCACATAATGCTATGGAACAAAAACACACTTATTTAAATGCAAAAGTATGTCGCTTTGGTGAATTCGGCCTCGACAGTGTCCCCTCATGCAAGCAGCGGCTAATAAGGCTTGAAAAACAAGATATTCAAAAAACAACTCCACTGCTTCCCTTGGTGTGAAGCTGTTTTACTTTGCCTTTATTTTCAAAACTGCCAGAACTTATATTTTCCCTACAGTTTATCACTGCGGCAGTGTTAAACATGTTGGCGTTCGTTGATGCATGTCGGTTGGGTTGTGCTTCAAGAGCAAGCAGGAAAACATTACAGACCGCCTCGGGTGATAAAAATACCAGTTTTTATTCTGCCACTGGTTATTCGATCTTTCGGATAATTCGACCAAATCATCGGGTCCTGCAATGGTCAATTAGCAGATGCGACTGTACCCGTCACTGCGCATCAACGACACACTCCGTTGCATTGACGGTGCTACGTATACATTAACCGACGCTCAGGATGCTGGCAGATCACGGAGGACACGCTCCTGCAGCAAGAGAACGTGCGCATGCCGCCCAGGACACCCTGCAATCAGCAGCATATAGAACAGGTGCTGAGACTAAAAGATACGGCAAAAAACTTTCTTCATTCAATGTAATCATGACATGTGATAAATGAGAAGCATGAGTACTCTGTCAAATGCGCACAATATGCACAGGAGGCGTAACAAACTAGAGCCATGAAAAACAAACAAAAGCAGAAGTAGCAAACCAGCTTAGCTGTGGCTACCCATGAGTCGCGTTTCTTTCTTTAAAAGTACCACCAACGAAACACTGACGCACTAATCAGGTCCAGAATTTTCGATTAACACCACTTCCAAAAGCTTAAATTCTAATGTGGTTTTTCCACAGCCCACAACTTGCGTATTCCTCAACCGCGGATAGCAACCGCAATTTTCCAGTTTGGAGCAAGATTAAGCCCTTTTCCCGATTTACAAAACCTACAGTGTTGCCATAGCCGGTCTTTCAGGCACTGGCCGGTCGGTCCCGAGTAAACATGACCGCAATGGCGCATAGACCACACGCATAGAAGTGTTTTGTAGTACAGCCAAACATTTCCTGACTACCCGTGATGTGTTTACACAATTGTGCCAACTTGCATGGCAAAGAGAACGCAACATCCACTCCATACTTCTCTGCAACCTTCCTTTAGGTTGTGCGAAACCTTGTGCACAAATGGCACAACCACGAATAAACGCCTTGTCTGCGGGGTACCTGCAACGTCTACCACTGGCTCTTTGCGCAGCTGTTTAAGCAGGGTTTCTGCGACGTCTTGAAGGAGCGGATGCGGGATACCGGCGTGCTGTAACCTTTCTAGTTGGTGTCCGAAGCTCTCCATTATCCTTTGTGGGCAGGACTTCAAGAGAACCGACCTAAAACATGATTTTGCGATTCCCCTTTCAGTAAAAAGGTTACATCAGGCCGGTTTCCCTCGTCGGCTCTTTCAAGTCGTCGCAGAAACCGTGCTTAAACAGTTGGGGCCAGCGCGGACTTTATTGGGCGAACCTGCGCCCACAAAAGCAAGTTGCACTCGAAGCACAACGACAGCAGCGAACACAGTCGGCAATCGTCGAAATATGATCAGCGGCGAAATGCACCGGCTTTTATACATGAGCCATCAAAGGTTCCAGAGTAATCCCTGGTGCCCGTGTCTTCCAGAAAGTACTAGACAATTCGCGTCGCTCATACAATCAGATTACATAAGCGTCGGTGACAACAGACAACGGATAGAAGCATCGATAACGTTTGAGAAACTTCCGATACATGCAGACGCGTCCTGCGCTGAGCGTGAACGGTTAGCATTTGTTAGCCGGTGAAAAGCGGTCACCGGTGAAAATAAAGTACACGTGTCTGGTGCAATTTAACCAGCTCATCCACTTCCACTGTATCTGCGAATCAGGCTGCACTCCTCCTGGTTTGTTTCTGCAAACGCAAGAAGCAAAATGCAAAAATGCAACCCACAGGAAACTGGTCATTGGTCCAATATTTACGAAAGTCTTAGTTATAATCAAACTACGTACACAGTAGTAATCCTGCAAGGAAGTCTTGCATAAAGGTCAAAATATAATAACTAACAGTGTGTGTTCAGATAGTCAACACTCGAAATGCGTAATGCGTATCTGTCAATTAGTACTGCACACTGTGGCCACTGTTCAATATTTGTTAGACTATACACAACTTCCTTTACAACCAAGATTGCAAAATAACAGAGAAGCCATGAAAAACACTAAAGCTACTCGCGTATATGTAAAAGTGAAAAAAATGTTTTATAGAGTTAGCTTGACTGCTTACTAGGACCGTGGGTACAAGGACTTACTTTCATTTTTTACTTCAAGCCATCCTTTCGAATAAATGTAATGTCACTAGTTAATGCTTGTTTTGTGTAATCTCTCTTTCGTCTTTGCTTATTTTTGCGCTGAATTTTGACTAAGGCTTTATCATTTGTTGGAACATCTGTCGCGTCACATCCTTTTCCCTACTTGCAACAACCAGCTGCTGTTCGATCTTTTACATTTTAATTTCGCTAGCAGCTACTATTGCACACTGGTGAACAATTATGCTGTCATCCTGGAGTCATTATGGTCACAGCTGTATGCAGGGATTTTACTAGAGGGACTAAACTACGCTGCAGCACCTGCTCACCCGCTTTTAGTTTCCTTTGCGCAAGTTATTCACCCTGCGGCTGTTAAGGCATATTCAATGAGAAATAAAAACCACCGTAGAATTTAATATTACTATTTATTCAGTAATCAATTACCTCACCACTACATTGTAAAGCGCTCTTGCTGTTGTGCAATGTTTTGTCTACAGCTTACTTTAAATCGCCTGTTTTTATACATCAAGCAATATGATGCAAATTGACGCAAGGAAGCAATAATAATATTCTGATCTAGCTCGATCTGTATAGGGTGCGATTGCCAATTGAAAGTTCCCGTGTGAAACCCGCACTATGCAATTTGTGCGGGGCGCGTACAAAAACTGCTTCGTTCGGTATGGGTGAAGAAACAGCACACAAAACGAGCTGTACAACACGCAATAATGTACTCACCTTTTGACGAAGAATTGTCGAACACGTCCGCTATAGAGTTGTGATCGCTAAAAGTGCCGCTGAAGCCACAACAAAGGTTTCCACGCCACACCCGGCTCTCGTCGATAGGCACGCGAACGTTTGCGTAACGTTTGTTGATCTTCGAAAACTTCACAACATTCAGCCAGATGAATTTCCGGCTTCAATAACTGCATCCGGCGCTTACCGTATGCCAAAGGAAAGCCTTTAAGATCCGCTATTATTACTCGGAGAAAAGGTTTGTTTGTGCGATGTGGGCACCACCTATTGGGGAGTGCTGACAAATCTCGAAGGTCATGTCTTTCTTGGGGAGCGGCGTTTTCATTCGACAGCAAGAAAATTCTCTCATATTTGCGTAACTGCATAAAGTAAACTAAGGAACACAGAGGAAACAAGTTATGCTATTGTTCAATAAATCTGAGAGTATAAAATTGTAGTAGATAAAAATAATGAAGCCTTAATTTTAAATTGAATGCTGCGGCAAATCGTGATTCTTGTCGTTAAAGGAGCAGGCCTGCGGATAAATGTGCTATAGTGAACCAGCTGATTGAGCCTCGTCGTAGTGCCGATGGGTGCGCAAAATGACCGCAAAATAGCGCCTTAAAAAACAAAGTACGTTCTCCTACTCTCTAACAGAGTAGACACAGCCATTTCGTGTTCTTCTAGTGAGCGCCACATCGCTTCGCAAGGGGTACAACTTCAGCTACCAGAGATCTGAGCATTGTTCCTGGTGTTCTCTGTAGTTCTTACGAAAGCGCGCTTCTAGAGTGACCTGGGCCGCGATTTTGTAGCGATGCCTTGTGACTTATTTTAGAATAGTCTTATCATCCACCGCTCACGGCCGGCTGATACCGTTGATAACGCGAGCGGACCGTGGTGGTGGTGGTGGTAAAACTTTATTTCTCAAAGAAGGGGTCCTGAAGGACACTTGGCAAGGCGCCAGTTGTAGAGGGCACCTCCCACGTCGGCACAGAGAGCCCGAAGCTCTCCGCCGCCTCGCGGGCCTTCTGGACAGCCCGAAGTTGGTCGTGCAGTGAAGCACTTTTTAGCACTATGTCCCAATGTTCCTTGTTCTTGGCGTAATCGTCACTCGATGTACAACCACACAGCATATGGTTCAAGTCAACACGTTCACTGCAATGTTCACACACATGTTGTCCGTCGTAGTCTGGGTCGATATGCTTCATGCGCCAGGGGTTGGGGTATGAGTTCGTTTGGAGCAAGCGTAGCGTGACTGATTGGCTGCGCGTTAATTTCTTATCCGGGAGGGGAAACTCTCGTCTGCTTAGATAAAAGTGTTTAGTGAGCTCGTTGTAAGTGAATAATTGATCCCTGTACTCGATATGCGGGGTAGCGGGGGAAACCGGAGGGGCGCGGTCGACGAGTCCTCGCGCCGCCTCGTGTGCGATCTCGTTGAGATTCCGCAGGCCGCCCCCTAAGCTGCCCATGTGTGCCGGGAACCAAATGATGGAGTGATCGGTGATATTACTTGCTCGAGTGGCTGCTCTAGAGTCGCTGTATACAGTTGTGAAGCTCGAGTCTTTGAGCGCTAGTGCTATCGCTGCTTGTTCAGCTACATCTGGCTTCTTAGTGTAAAGCGTGAGTGAGTTGCGCGTTCGCCCGTGTCCGTAGATTACTGCTACAGAGTAGGCGTGCTTTCCAGGTATGTACGCAGCATCCACGAAAGCTGTCTGGTCGGGAAACCTTGTCGCGTCTGCCGCGAGTGCTCTGGCGCGGGCGAGTCTTCTTCCTTGATTGTGGGAGCGGACCGTCGCTCTGACCACTGACAAAGCGCGATAAGCGCGAAAAGGCATTATTACATTAAAGTCATCGCTACAAAATAACGGCCCTGTTGATGGTGCGTGTTGTGTGGGTTGTCGAGAGTGTCTTTCAACGCGCTTGTAAACGTCTATGTTGGTCGTTGTATGGCGTACCGCAAGCCACCGCTCCGTCATCGCCGAAACAACAAAACCGTGTTTTCGCTACGTCGGCCCACATATCCAGACCTTTTAAACAGCTTATCTGTGCATCGCCAAGGAATCATCAGAATGCGCTTTGTGCAAGACTGACTTCGTGCGCTGCCAAGAAGCGCCCATCGAGGCTTTCTTCGCGTGTGGTGTTCGATTGTAGTGCCATACACTGTCGGCTTAGTTCCTGTGAAAATAGAAAGCAACGCGTGTTTTAAAATTGCTGGATCACGACGGTACCGAGGTTGGTCAGTGAGATGGGTCCCGTACAGAGACACCCATTCCTCTCACTGGCGAGTGCCAGCTACTGCTGAAAGCGAAGAGAAGCAGAACTGCTTTGATTAGTAAGCTCTGCAGTGAGCCCTTAGAAACAAAATGAAATGTGATAAGAAAGACGGATTATTTGTCTGCAGAGGCAGTCAGATGCATAATACTAATTGTTGTTCATCCACACTACCTTGAGTACTGCCACGGCCCCTCAATAAAAAAAAGGTGCGGCCCGTTGCGTGGTGCCCAAACGGTGTCTCGGGCCTAGTTCTCCTCGCACCCGCTCTGGCGCCACTGCTAGAGTACAGCCGTTCACGGAGAAGCATTACCACAGCCGCGTTTGTACGCGCGACAGTGACTCTAATCAGGCCGTAAATAACGCGTTTTATAGCTGCACATTACAGGTTGAATATTGAAGTCATTATTAGAAGTGCCGATTACCCCACATATGTGAAAAGCCTGCCCTAGGAGTGCCAATTTTTTGTAGAGAGAACCTCAATGCTCTTCATGAAGGCTGCTCTCTCGACTCACCTGAAATGAAAAGAAGCGAATAATCGAATAATCGGGAGTGGATTTACATGTTTCTTCAAGACGACTTCAAGACAATGGATCTCGTTTATTTACAAGATGATGAACGCGAAGGTATCGCTAAACGAAAACAGTCCACGATGCCGCACCCGATCCATGCCTAGCTTCGTTCTTCCCTTCAACCAAACTCCCATCGCACGTTTCAATATTCGCTCTGCGCTGGCAGTGGCACGGCCGCTAGGTAGGTAGGCAGTAAAATTTATTGAGTTCCGGAAGAATCGTCACCCCGTTTTCATAGGGCCAAGACTGCGGGCAGCTCCCGCGTTGGGACGGGAAGGCCAAGCCTCACCGTCTCATCGTGGGCCTTCTGGACAGCCCGGAGTTGATCAATCCATTCGTGGCCCTTTTTACATAAAAAAGGTGTGGCCTGCTGCGTCCCGTCGCCGCCAGTGGGCGAGCGCGTCACGGCTGAGTTTACAGTTGCGGCCGCTGTTTTTCCTGGGCTCGAAAAAGTTTCCTGGGTGGCGCGTTCTTTTGTTGTTTTCTTTTTTTTGCATGTGCGGATAACCTGGCAACACAGTCGGGACCACAGTCGGAAGCAAGAGCCTAGTCTTCGTGTTCTCTTTATAGTCGTTCTCAGTAAAATGTAATGAACATACCAGTGACCTGTCGCTTGGCTTCCACTTGCTTCCTTTACCTGACGGTGCCTTGTCGAGAAATGTTCTTCAGCCACGCTTCCCGACGCTGTAGATTGCAGTGGAATTCGTGGTACTTCACAGTTGCGTCTCTTCTCGAGTTGCACAGCGGCCTACAAAAGCTTCGCGGCAGCACACCGCTAGAAAATACCGTCTGCCACACACGCGCACACCAAAAACCGTACTCAAGCACAAGAAACGTGAGGAAAGCTGCTCACACACACCATCACACAAAAAAATCACACGAGAATGCGCACAAAAAGCACACCAACACGCATAAACTCCGAGGCAACCACATTGTAGCACAAACCGGTGTCTGCATTGCGTACCGTAGCCGTGGCGTCCTCACCAAAAACAGCAGCCGCAACTTTCAACTTAGCCGAGACGCGCTAGCCCATTGACGGCGACGCGACGCAGCAGGCCGTACCTTTGTTTTATCAAGCGCCCGTGGTACTGCTATAGCCTATCATCTTCTGCCAGCTCATTTTGGAGTTTTTCATCTTATAGACCAGAGCAAAAGATGGTTCGATTGACTAAAGCAGTTTGCAAATGTTCTTAGTGTCAACATTGAGAGCAGGTCAGTTTTTGAAAATTTGATGAAGTTATTGGGGGGGTCTGTACTTTGTTCTCTCTGCCAAGAGAAAGAGAGAGAGAAATATTTATTAAAATAAAACGAAACCGCAGGGTCCTTCTATAGGCTCTGGTTGTGGGTGGAGTTCTCAGTCCAGGGCCCCATGAGCCGCGGCCGCACCGCACGCGCCCACTACCAGATTGAGCTAGTCCGAAAGAGCGAAAGTGCCTTCAAGACCGAAAGTGCACTCAAATAGACGTGTTTATGCGCAGGGAAGAAAGCTTATACAAACAACGAGACGTAACTTGGCAGCGTTATTGAGTTAATACACATGTGTTGCTTTGCGCGATTTTGCTACAGCAAGTCTCGTCGGGAGTGGAATTCACCATTTGATGCATGACTAAAGTGTACTGCCACGCACTCGGCGGGAATGACAAAGTGATTTTATCAACACAGGGATATTTATTTTGTGCTTATTGCATCTAATCATCAAAAGACTGCTGCTGCAAACAGGTATGCATAGTTAGCACGTGATGTTATAGCCGTCTGTCCTGACCATGCGCCATTTCCACGTACTTCATTTGCATTCCTGCTTGCACATCATTCGCTTCGATGCATACATGCTGCATGTTTAGAAATTTCAAAATTGAGTGATGGTAAAAGATAGAAGCCCTGAATCTCGCCCTTTGTACAAGGCCGGGTTTGTAGGACTGATGTGGACTTGCTAAAAAGAAAATGTCGGCCTGCGTTACCATATAGGCTCGTACAAACTGTGCATTGACGCAGATGCAACTTAAGAACCTGAGGTGCTGCCAGGCTCAATGCAAGGAATGGAGGTCTGCAAATCGCGACAGGTTAAAAATTATTTTGTCTGTGGAATGCAGTAGCAAAGTGCCTTCCATCAGGTCTCATCGGCTCGGCGAGACGAATACATGAAAGCGCGCTAATTATTTTGCATGCTGTAGTAAAATTTGTTTTGCCTCATTAACCTTTGTCCATTATTATTATTCTTTATTATTCTCTTGATTCTTATTCCAGATTCTCCGTTAACAGACAACCGGCTTGTCGCAGAGCTTGAACCATAAATACATGTTTTTTTCCTTTTGTATCCTAAATGTTTTCAGCTAAACAAGCTTTAAAAGGGTACTGAAGCACACCTCAAGCTTCGTAAAAAACATTCCATGGATAGCATACTCTGCTGTGAACATCTCAGCCAAACTTTGAACTCTTGTGCGGTGCTCACAAGTCGAGTGCAAAGTCACTTTTCTTGGAAACTTGCTTTCAACAGAATCCGTCTCCTTACCCGTTTTTGGGCTCCCAGCACCATCATATTTCGCCATCTAGCAGATTCGCATACTACAGCTGGTATTCGCCGATAGCCGATATCAACCAAGAATGGAAAGCCGACTATAGTCTGCTAACGCTCGACTGCGACCACCCAGATAGAAGTGAAGCTATGGCCATGCTGCTCATGGACTGTCGTAGCCGTCAAGCAAACGGTTACAACATTGCTGTATGCGTGTATGTTCCCGCGCGACAACGTAAAGGAACACACAGTGCTCATATTGGTGGCTTATATAATCCTTGTTTGCTGTAATGCCATTGCTATGATATAAACCATACATGAACTGAACAAACGCGCACTGTCTTTCACATTAGCAAGTAGATATGGTCTGTGTGTATCCACTGTGCAGTGTGGGTGTGTTCGTCATTTTTATGCAGCTGGTATCAAGGGGCTTGTCCCTATTCATGATAGCAACTGCGTAATGTTTCCACTTTTGTGGGCATGCGGCATGGAAACAGTCACAATATCTTGTGCATTTGATCTGGAAGAAGGAAATACTTTTATGCATAACTTTGTCTACTATAGACGAATCGCTGAACCAATTAGCATTTTTGCCACGTGAATGCCTCCTGCATTTATAATAATATAATTTGTAGCAGTTCTTATCTGTTGAGAAGCACAATAAATACAATTTACCATGGCGCTCCTGAGAAAATGTTAATAATTGCATAGCCACTATACAGCTGAAAATGAAAATGTCTCATAGTTGCATAAAGGTATACATGCGAAATGTTACAGCACCCTGGCATCACTATAATGTCAACATTGGCGACATCCGTCAACGTTCTGGAGATGTGCTGTTTTGCAACGTTGCCACATTGATATCATTTACACGTTAAATTGATGTTTACAAGCAATGTTGACATAATGTGGGTGTCAGGATGCTGCTGTGACATTTATTTGTGCTATCACCTGAACGAACAGCTTGCAATGTACATTGAACGTTGAGGTTGACTGTTTAGCGTAGCATGACATTTGTTGCAATCAGGCAACGTTTACACAACGTTCTGCGTTACTTGGGTACTAGACGTAAGTGTAGCGCTAGTGCCTTCTGGAGTTGCAAGCAAGCAGAGTGTTTCAGCCAGCTTGAGAATGATTGTTAGTACATTGATTTGCCTAAACGTCGCCGTTCTAGCTTGTAGCGGCTTAGCGACTTTGCAAACGTACGATGTCTAGCATAATATTCGGTTAGAAATACGACAATTGGAAGCGAATATGCATGAGTCTTGTTGTCTTTCGCGTTAGGAAGCTAGGATTGCTTTGAAATTTGGGTTAATGAAAGAAGATAAACCCTACTAAAGAAAGCCACAAGAGCGTCCAAAGCCACTAGCTTAAAGATCAATCAATTGCATCCCCTAACTCTCATTCCTATTGTAGCTGCATGACCGCGTCACCAGAGCTTCGTCTGGTAATTTTCCTAGGAAACGCTATGGCTGCGCTATTCGTGTTATTTTACAGGTTATTATGTTGAACATGCAGCAAACGGCTGCAGTTGCTGCCTATTAGTAGCGAACGCTGCTCGCAACTTTTTGAAGAAGCTAAGTAGCTTCAAATTCAAAACCATTCCACCTTTACTTTCTCCACCACCTCTTCGGGAAGGATCAGTAGTCGTGCTAACCTTGTGCGAAATTATTCACCAATGTCACGCGAATAAGCTGTCACTTCTATTAGCTAAGTACACGCACTAAACCTAGGAACCGAGATAAACCTTACAAAATTCGTCTAGACTTGTTGACTTTGTGTAACTTGAATTATAAATAAGGCGTTCATAACAAATACGTTAACATTCCGCCAAAAATCTTCTGTGAGATGGAATGAAATTCCTCGTATAAAACGCTTCAATTCATATATGCATTTTGACATTTTCACCTTTTGGTGTGCAGCCTGTAGCTATGGCACGCGATCGGCAGAAGCCGGTCAGGCGAGGGAATGCCACAAGGCCTTTACGGCACGCAGGATCGCTGTCCATTTCTCACAGGTTCAGCTGTCAGAACGATCACTTCAGAGTCAGCAGATGCGTCATCATACAATAATTTTGACTACATTGTGCCCATATGGAAAAAAAAGGATTTATCGCTGAAATAACCAAATAACTGCAAGTTGCATCAAAGATACCCATGTTTACCGTAGCACCTGCAAGAAGAAAATTTGAGATCACCTGCTGCCTTGGAAGCAAAGATTTACTTCGGATGGTGAGCTTATCCCTTGCTCGGAGCAGCAGACCGAAGCATCATCACCAAAGGTTTTTGTCTGAGTATGCGCCGAAAGCACAGTTCTCCGTCTCGCGCTACTTCACAAGTCAGGTTCTTATTTCAACTATGCAAAATGCGAAGAGGCGAGTCTTGTGATTGGCCAGGAATGTTCGAGAAACACAACACATTCATATAGCGAAATAACCGGCACCGGTGGCCCAGTGGATATGGTGTTTCATTGTTCAGCTTGAGTTCGTTGGTTAAGGACAGGACAAACGTAGGGCTGTCCCGACTATTTTAACAGCGAAGCTGTTTAAGGTCGAGGTTGATCTCTACGGAGCTATGGTGTTCGTAGTTTCTAGCGAAGAGGAGAGAGGGTGAAAGGAGGAGAGGAAGCGCAGAGAGATAAAGAAAGCGAGACAGATAGAGAGCGAGAGAAATAAAGAAATTATTAAAACAAAATCAACTTCCTTGACGCTGCGGGATTCCACCCCCGGTGCGCACTCTCCGAAGGTGAGCGTCATAACCACTGCGCTATGCACCCAGTTTTTTTTTTCTTTATTGCATGGAATTATTGCTTGCACAACATGCATTTATGGGATCCACATGATTGCGTTGTACCGTTGATGGTTACACATCTTGCTATGGGCGAGAGAAAGCAAAAATGAGAGCGAGAGAGAGAAAAATAAAGGAAGAAACGGACATAGAAAAAGGTGGGATTTGAACCGGGGTACTCACGGTCCGAAGGCGAGCGCCATACCCACTACGCTATACAGCCACGCTTGCAGAGCTTCGCTGTTTCATCAGATTTCACAAGCGTGGAACTGGCTTATTTTTTTTATTTTCTCCCAAAAATATTAGTTGAGGTAGGAAAATGTTTCCGTGGAAAGAAAGCCGCCTTTGTATCGCGAGAGGAAGCGCGCATCGGAATAAAAATTCTAGTTAACTAAAGCTAAAAAGGGTATTTATGCGACTAGCAAATTTTATAACTCCAAAACTAAAACGTAGCACACCGCCAAACATTTTTTCGTAATATTAAACTACAAGAACTGGTGGCCCAATGAAACTAAGTTGTATCTCTTCTACGGTGACGGTGACAAAAGCTTTATTTGGTCCTGTGAAACTTTGGCCAGGGGGAGCAGAAAGCTCTCTCAGGTGCACGAAACAAGTGTGCATGTGCACTTATGCCTGAAAACATGCTTCGGAAAAATTCGGAACGATGCTCGATTTATTGCTGCGTTCTCATTCTGCTGAAACCTTTCTGTATTCAATTTCTTTTGCTAAGTAAGCCCATATCTGTTAATATCTGCTAATAGAAAAGTAATTCTCGCGCAGTTGAGCGCACAGTTTAAATACATAAGACGTCCTCACACTGAACAGAACAAATCGTAAAGCATAGCGACATCTTTCGATATGTCTAACGTGCTCTGCATTTAGCTAATATATTTGGACTAAAATATGGACTGCAACCTAACCATACCGTGGTGACAGTACACGGGTGCCGCGTTGAAATGTTATATAAATGAAGCAACGATATTCATCTTACTGTTGTCATAAGCCCATTCCAGTGCACACGGCTGTCGAGTACAGCCATTTTAGGTCATTTAGTTCATGGGTTGTCCGAATCGATACTATACAACCACATTTGCTCATTAGGTCACTCAGTGTAAATCTCTGCCTGTTTCGACAGGAAGTTCTTTTCAATTGTCGCAGAATATATTTCTCTAGGAGATCACTAGTTGGATGTCGTGCTCAAAATTAGAGGTGCTTCATAATTCAACTTCTTTTTGTGATCCTAAGAACAGAATGTAAACTGCGTGCGTTTGCTTGCTTATTGTAATGTTCCTGCTTGCTGCGAGGTCGAGCGGAGTCACCACCTGGTGGACAATGGCTAAACTAGCTGAACCTTGGCTGAATATTTCTGTTCTTCTGTCTGGGTTTATTAAGGCGGTAGCCTTTAATGGCTGATTCTCAAGGTTATCTGCTGTTAGCAGACACTGCCGGCTAGAGCACTGCATGGGCCGATTTTTGCGGCCCGGACCCGGTCCGGGCCCGTTTTTACATTGGGCGGCCCGCCCGAGCCCGATAAAAACTTTTATGGCGAGACCCGGACCCGGCCCGGGCCCGGAAATAATCTACGTTACCCGCCCGGCCCGGCCCACCACCCCTTTACCTTAAGCCCGAGCCCGGCCCGAGCCCGGCTCGAAACCGGCCCGAACCCGGCCCCAGACCGAAAAATACATGTTTTTCAGAGTTGAGAAGCCCGAGAATAACTCGCAGAAAGCCCGAGCCCGGCCCGGGCCCGCGTCAAAAAACCCGAGCCCGGCCCGGGCCCAGGTCAAAAAGCACACGCCGTGCCCGAGCCCGGCCCGAGCCCGTGAAAAAACTGCTCTACCAGGCCCGGCCGGCCCGGCCCACGGGCCGGGTCGGGCCCGGGCTTTCGGGTAAGCCCGAGCCCGTGCAGTGCTCTACTGCCGGCCACCTGATTGGTCTCCTTCGTGTCGGGACGTCACTGTCGCTAGGCGCGTGTGTGCGCCGCCTGACTGGCTCACGTACGTGACGTCACTGCCGTCAAGTGCGGGTGTCGGGGTGGTTCGGCGCTGCGTGGGCTTGTCATTTCTTCGTCGTTGCTACAGTTGCTATAGCAACAGCGCCTGCTTGTCTATCCGTTTTGTCGTCTGCTTTACTCATGCACTGACGGCTGTGGCGCGCATAGCTGGCATAGCACCGCCATGGAGGACGCGTCTCCACCTAATCCACAAACGGCGCTGCAACAGTTTCAGGCGGCCACAAACTACTTTAACAGACACCTTAAGAGGCAATGGTGTTAGGCTTCCGTCGTTTCACACTTTAGTCTCGACAAAGTGTCTTCCGTATTTTTTTGGCCTTCTCTATCTTTCACTTGTGGCGCCTAAAAACATGCCTCAACATCGAATGCAACTGACCCCACAAGAACCCCAGCGAGCGCGCGGATTGCCGTGAGCCAATGTACCTCTAAACTAAGGGCTCCACCCTTCGATGAAGTCGACCCAATAAATGTGTGCTCCATTTTCTAAATAAATTGAACGTCTTCACATCCCATTACTGAACTTTGTAACCGTAAGAGAGCATTAGTCGTAAATTCGATTTTATTATGGCAGATAACGCAAATATATATGGGTTTGAAGTAACAAAGCGATCATGCGAGCGCGGTGACGCCCCAGTGACATATATAGCCTTTTTTACAGAGCTTACTGTTTTACACCACGAAAAAAAAGGTGACGCGCACGAGGTGTGAAGTTGAGCGTAATTTAAAAGTGAAAAGTGAACCTAGACGAATTTAGCCAGCAAGCGGAACACGATGAGAACGCACGAAGTAATTGTCGAAACAAACTTTGTGTCTGACTGTCTGTCTATGGTTAAATGGCATAAGTTCGCTCGTTTCCAGCGAGACTGTTGAACTGAAGTGCTATATATTATCAGTTTACCGTAGTCAGAGCATTTTATAAGACACATACAATCGTTCGCTAAAATCACCAGCATCGAAGCCTCGAAGGCTGGATTTCAATTCGCGCCTCCGACCACATACATGCACTATCGTGGCGACAGTGCTGCGACCTACAATTCGATCTCGCGGCCAGTAACCACATCTTTAGAACATCATCTCTGTTTGAAAATCATAATGTTTCAGAGACATATAGACAAGGGTCTTTCATCACTCCTAACGCCACTTCCGTCTTGTTTTTTTTTTCAGATTTCTTTTACATCCAAAATGGGAAATGACCTCGAACCCATCAAAACTCCACTGCAGGTACGCTTCAATGGTTCACTTTTATTACCAGCACTGCACAATTTTAAGATCAATGTAAACGAATGCATTCACGCATTGTAGAAGAACAATATTTGCATTACTTTTGCAGGAAGCAATGAAATATACCTCTGCAGTTTGTGCAGCCATCAGCTATCTCAAAGGCAAGACTGCCGTCTTTTAACTCGAAGGACTGTATATGCGTAACCAGCAATAATAAAAAAGCATCGGCATTAAGTAAATGTAGTATTCCACTTACCTGTTTCCCTCGACGAGCAAATGAGAAGTAAATACCCACGAGATAACCAAGAGCAGTGAGCACGCCGAAAACTGCGCACTCCGTAGCATCCAGCCTCGTCGCGCTTGACGACATATTGCCTTCGATTCTTCGCACACTGTCTCGCTCTCTGAAATTATTTTTCCGGGAATCACGCACACGTGGCGTTTGGTTAGTGATCTCGTTATTCTGTTTTCTTTAGATGCGCTAACGGTCTTGCAAAACTTCGATGACCTCCACGTGACTCGCCGGCTAATTTTCTGCTTGTGGCAATGCAAGGTTTTAAACGTTTGGTTTGGCTGACGTACACAATCCAGTATTACAAGGAAGCAAATAGGAAAACTGCGTCAAGGTTTCCTTAGGGGTTTCACCTAAACGAGCAAATAGTCTGCCGAAAACACTTGCGACAGTACGCCCTCCGGTTAAGCTCTTCATAAGCAAGAAAAATTGTGGTGAAACCGGAAGGTGAATGTGATGCTGCAGAACTAAGAGCACGCAATAAAAATTAGAGCACAGCGGACGACGACTTCTTGATGTCCTTCCCACGAGCTGTGAGTTTCACACAAGGGAATGATTATGCAAACTTTAACGAATGCTTCGCCTACTATAAAAATTGTAGCCACTTATTACCAGCACGCACGCTGTCAAATTATTAGTATTATCCTCACCTCGCGGTTCTACTTACCAAGATTGCATATCCTAAAGCAGTTAGTGACGGTACAGCAGCTGCCCTTATTGCGCTCATAGAGCACTATTCTGTCGAAAAAAAAAAACGGCAGAAAGATAACCGCTTTCCAGATGCCAGCTTTTCGCACATCGTCTCTTTGTGCTTGCATGGGTCGCATGCCCGCTGCCCTGCTTTCAGCAGGAAATTACTCTCTGCTACCATCAGTACAGCAGTTTATGAACATCTGTCATCAGCGAGACCGTACAATCGTAAAATATCCGGCTCCGCAAGATCGCTCGTACATTCTGACGTCGAAGCTCTTTTATGTCTCTTTAGGTTTTTATCAATACAAGTGTTAGTAGACCGCGTCTAACATTGATCCTCCGTTAGATGCAGTCCTTGTTCTCATCTAGGAGAGCCCACATAAGAAAACAAATTGGGACCATGACCGACAATCATGCACGTGTACAGGGCCCTAAGAGCACTCCTGTGCTTTTGCGGCGAAGTTGTATAGCTCTCGTTGGTCGGAACATTTTGTGGCGTAAACACAAAACTCCATACCCCATACCAGCTGTGCGATAGCATCGCCCAGCTGGGGGAAAGAGAGCAAAAGCAGAAGACAAGCAATAAACTTTATTAACAGAAATGAGCAGAGAGTATTTTAAAAATTAGCGTTGCTTGCACTGGAGGCGCAATGCTAAAGATACAGCGTAACTGATGCGCACCTAGCTGGTCCTGGCTTCTTGGCTAGACTAAACACTACCATGTAATCCCCAGAATTTTCAGGAATTTATCGCGAAGCATAGCCTCTTCATCGGGAGTGCGAAATATCTTTCGGCGTCCCATGGCTTCTACAGATCGAGCGCCGCCGCGCACACGCTTACAAAGCTGTTGCCTCAAGGTCAGCGCATCCGCAGATGCAATCGCCAACACTGCGCATGGGCACATATCCGCGCGGTGGCGGAAACCGGTTGCGCGTAGTGTCTCCGAGCTTCTGCCGAGCTGCTGCCGACGGCGCCCACGTTTCCTTGGCGGCGTAATTCATTTTCCAGGGCAGCTCGGCCCTCGGACTGTGGCGCCGCCGCACGGGAGAACGCGAACCACGGCGGCGCCTAGGATCTGTTATTGCTCGGATCTGGATCTGTTAGTGCCCCGGTGTCGCGGCAGAAGCCGCGGTGCCGGGCGCCTACGCGAAGCGGCGGTCGTTTGGGTGTTGCTACGCTGCGCTCCGCAACACCCTAAAAATACTGCTCCAGTCAGGTAGAGTGCTCCCTCCCCGATAGAGATATTATATTTATATTAGTGATGAGTTTATTTAGGAATAGCGTCAATCCCTTAACAGCAGCCACAGTTGTGCCTACAAGTATGGCAGGTGACAGTGGTCGGCCTTTTCCCGTTTTTCGGCTATTCCTGTTTTGATGATTCAAATATAATCTCACTATTAGGCACGGAGCAGTCTACCTGACTGGAGCAGTATTTTTTTTATTTGGGTTGTTTCTACGCTGCGCTTAACACCCCAACGACCGCCGCTTAGCTTCGGGGCCCGGCACCGCGGACACCGGGGCACAAACAGATCCGAGGTGCCGCCGTGGTTCACGTTCTCCTGTGCGGCGGCGCCACAGTCCGAGGGCCCAGCCAACGTTACTAGATTACTTTGCCAAGAGGTAATCTAGTAACGGTGGGCCCAGCTGCCCTGGAAAATTAATTACGCTCTCTGGCGCGAAAGCGGGAAATGGGGAAACGCGGCCGACGGCGGCAGCTCTGCGCGTTGCCTCGTTGGTGCTGCTACAATTTCTTTCTTTCTCTCTATCTCACACTCATATTCTTGCCCTCCCCCGAGACTTGCGTGCGCCGCGCACATGCTCTCCTTCCCTCTCCTTAACGTCCCACGTCAAGGCAACATGTGCACGGCATGGAGAGGAGGCGAGGCATAGGCCACTCCGCGAAGTGGTTGCTAGGCAACGGAGTGACGTCATAGCTCGGCGAGGTTCTGCGGCCGCAGGCGGCACTTTTTACGATTAACTAGAAGTTCGATGTTAAACTAGCATCGCGCAGCATAGCGGATGCGAGGTGGAGAGGAGGAGTGAAGGCATGTGGTAGTGGCAGGGGGGTGAATCTTCCTATACCTCCCATTGGTTCTCCTATTGCAGACGCTCAGTCGACGCTAGCGCCAAGGCGCACTTCAGTTAGGCACTAGCGGATGGATGACAGTACAACGGTGTCGAAAAAAGAAAAAAAAAGGAAATGCGGTGCGGATTTTTGTACCCTCCCCCTTTCGCCATAGCACTTTTTTTTCTTCCTTTTTTATGATAACGTTGTTCCGATGATTTCTCCTTTCCCTCGTGACTTTCCTATCCCTCTCCCATGCCTAGCCTCTCCCTACTCCCATCATGCCTCGTGCAATGCTTTTTTTTTTATTTCGTGAGCTGTCCGCGGCGCGCTCTTCTTTTTTTTTTTTTTTTTTTTTTTTGTCGCGGGCGTTATCACCGCCGGAGCGAAGCGTGCGCTTCGCGCTCCTCTCCTGTCCGGCCGTGCCAATCTTGCATTCGTGCTGCGTGCTTGTGCGCAGTGCATTATTTTTGCGTTTTCATGCACGCAGTCGCGTTCATTATTACAATCAAGCAAGCATGTGCCCAAATTGTATTTAAAAAATAATTCCACTTACAACACAACAGTTCTTTGGACTCACTTTATTGTGGTCGTTTGCGGAAACCAAAATTGGAGAGGGCAGTGCAACACACTATAGAATGAAACAAAAGGCAGATGGTATTTCATGTACGCACACGTAAAAAAAAATATTGCAATAGCTCTAATTACCAATGCACAGAATAGCTTCTCACAGCCTGCTTTTCGCTCGGTCCATAAAATCCACCTCCGTGAAGTGCGCCGAGCATATTCTGCGGTTGTTGACCTTGTCTCTGGGCAAACCCATTAGGTCCATCCTTCCAGCGTAGGTTAAAAACGCTTCAATCCTGAAGAACAGTGAAGATCATAAATTTTAACATCGCAGTTGGAACATACAAAACTGAGCTCGTTTCGTGTCGCGGCAGAGTACTAGTTATGGCATGTCAACCTTAATTCTCAGAAGCGCATTTTTAAAGAATGGCGACCAATTAGCTAGAAATAAATGCAAAGCGCCCACCTAAACAAGTGTTCCTTGCAATACGCACACGTGGTACTATATTTATAAGTAAGTTTGTGTTCACTGCTTGTTGACATAACGATTTACTGCATCATTGTGGTGTTTTCAAATCAGCTAGGTGCTGCCTCACCACAGGACAGCCATGTACGATTGCGCACAATTCTATCACAAATGAAAACCGGCAAGTAAACTGCACAGTGCTCACCTGTTGTCTTTAGGTATGCGGTAGAATTTCACGTCGCATGGCTAACTTCGTCTTGATGTGTTCGCACACCATCGAACCACGCACGAACAGCGACAGTTGCGAGATGTTGCGGGGAAAAGCCGACAAATGTGCAACGGTAGGATACCACGGACCACACGGCTAGCGCGGAAGGCGAAAACCACAAAACTGATCGCATAATGCCAGAAAAAGAATTGCTGCCGTTTTGGCTGTTTTTAGCACGGCCGACGACGAACGCGGGCCGCGCCAGCCACACCGCCGATAGTTGAAGGCGAGAGAGAAACGAAAAAGTTGAGAGAGGGTTGACAAGAAAAAAACATTTGTCGCAGTTTCACCCGAAAGCCGACTCACCAATTGCGATAGCAAATTAGTAGAGAGCTATACGGAGTAAGGATAGTAGTTTTGTCATCTGTATAAACTTGGACATGCAACAGCACCAGCAGCGCGCAGAACTGTTATCGACGCCGTCGGCGCTTTTCCCGCGTTCGCACCGAACGCGCGGCGTTTTTATATAAATACGTATTTGGTGCCGCATCTAAACGTCGCCTCCCCTCCCGTCCCCCCACAGCCTTTCGCGCGACGGAAAAATTTGCGTTTGCTCTCTATATATGAAAAGGAGGAAAGAGACGCTTAATTCTGCAGCCCTTCAGGGAGCACGGCGCAGAGCGCGCGTTTGCTCTCCGACGTGCGTTCGCTCCCCGTGAAAGCGCGCGTCCCTCGCACCCTTTCACTCGCACATACAGCGTCCGGAGCGCGGCGACGATTTCATCGCTGTTGATGTCATACAGAACCTCACGGCGACGGCGACGCCGACGACAGAAATCTGCTTTGGAGTGTCCATATAATTCCTATCGCAATAAAAAGGAAAAGCGATTTTGGTTTCGCATCCATCTCATGGATGGCGCAGCAATGCGCGTGGACAAAAAACCTGCGGAGTTTCCGAGGCCTGGCAGTGGGACGCGAGAGCTTCAGCCGACGCCGATCAGGTTTCATCGCGTTCGCGCCGAGCGCGCCAGGTGTCCTTGACTGCAGCCGATGCCTCTGGCGGCGGCTCGGCAGGTTTCGACCAGACAGCTGGACATTTGCTGCTTCCGAAAGACAGAAGCGAGAGCTAGGGAAGCTGAAACCAAGCGCCGCAGAAGAGAACATTCCAAGTTTAGATTGAGGGAAGCCGAGAGTTCGCGTAGGCGAAGAAATGAAGATCCGCAGGCTTGTGAATGTGGCCGGTTGAATTCATCGCGATACTACGCAGAACATCGTGAAAAAATCCTTAGCGCCAGGAAATTAAGTGTGTAGTTTGCCACTACCTTACTAGGCTTTCCCCAGCTTCGCTGGTCGTTGGTGTTTGCGGTAGTAGACCCTAGAGCACTGCACGGGCTCGGGCTTACCCGAAAGCGCGGGCACGGCCCGGCCCGCGGGCCGGGCTAGGCCGGGTAGGGCAGTTTTTTCACGGGCTCGAGCCGGGCTCTGGCATGACGTGTGGTTTTGCACCTGGGCCTGGGCCGGGCTCGGGTATGTTAACACGTGCTCGGGCCGGGCTTGGGCTTTCTGGTGGTATGCATGTAACGTGCAGCGAGTTACCTTCGCGCCTCTTGACTCTGAAAAACGTGTTGCCCCGGCGCAACAGGTTGCCCCGGCGCAACGAGCTTGACTAATGATAAGGTCAAGCTCGTCGCACAAGCTACGCACTGTTCGTTTGGACAGACGAAAATGCTGCCGGAACTCTTCTTCCGTCAACTCTTCGAAATACATCATCTACCTCGGGTCGTCGTCTCTGCGCGACTGCAGCACCCACACAGGCGACACGAAAAAGCACGGCAGTGAAAGCAAACGCCATTTTCTCCAACTGTTGGGAGTAGAGATGCGAAGTGCGTAAAAAACTGTAAATTCCGAAAGAAAAGTATTTTTCGTTTTGGCGGAAATTTGGCGCAAATTTCCGCAGGCAAACACGAACAGAACTAAAACTTAGGCAACACCCGGCGCTGAACGTGAAAGCGAAACGCAGAACGCGAAACCTAAACGTCGCACATGATATCGAAACACCAAACGACGGCTGACCACTCGCCATCAATATCACATAATGTCAGCCCCAGCGTCAGCGTGGCTTCGTCATTCTGGTGCGGTTTCTCGTGTTTTGGTACCCGTTATTGTTCAATTTTGACTTTTCCTCGCGCACTTGTGCAACCTGTAGCGGAAGTCCGCATATGAAGCCGTGTGGAAGCAGATTTTGCAATGGTACGGCCAATTTCCGACGTGTGGATGCACTTAACGATCGGGGAGGCAGCTTGATCCATGTTTTTATAGTCGGAGCGACGACGAAATAGCCACAGAAGAGGCATTTCAGTGTTCTTTGTTCAAGTTAACTGCCGTGACAATTCTAAGAAGCCGCACCCATTTATAGATAACTGAACGCGTTCGCGGTGATACCTCTGGCTTATCTTCGATTTGTTAAGCCGTGCACTTCACTTCTGTTATTTACATGATGAGAGTTATGACTTTTGACATTTGGCAATAAACTATTGACTGTACGCTCAAGAAAATTTGTTCTTTTCCATTCTTCCAAAATTTCGGAAAAAAACGTGAAAAAAAAACAGTTTTTTTTTCGATTACTCAACATTTCCGGAAATTTGGCATCTGTAGTGGGGATTGCCGAATTGTATTGAACCGGATACGAAAGAGGCTAACTGTCCCAAGCGCTTATGTTTTAATCCAATCCAAGCCGTCTGGGAGCCGTTCTAATTCGTTCTATCGAAACGGACGGACTCGGCATCCGTTCCGTTGCGTTCGTCCGTTCGCAGACTACACAGAATGATTGACAGCAGACAAGACGTCACGGCCCACGTGACGATTGACGTCATGCCATTCGTCACGGTTCAAATTCACCAATCGTGTGCGGCTCGATGGAACGGACCACCTCCGTTCTATTTTGGAACGCGTAGAAGATCGCACCCTAGAATACGGTTGAGTGGGACGAGTGGCTGGGGCGGCGGATGCGTTGCAGTGAGGCGCCCGACGTGGAAAAATACTGTGGCGGGGCTGCGATAGAGCTGGATTGGGCCGCATCAAGGTCGCGCCATTGGAAAGTGCTGGCGCTACTGCTCGGCAGGGTCATTCGTAACTACTTCGCCCGCTGGTATTTGCGTTCAGCCCACTCAAATGATGTTCATAATTGCATGTGACTTGTATTTATGCCTTAAGAATAAATTCCTTTCACTCTCTTTATTTTATTTTTTTTAATGCCGCTCGGTAATCTTTTTCGGTCTCGGGCCTAAGGTAAAGGGGTGGCGGGCCGGGCCGGGTGGGTAACGTGGATTATTTCCGGACCCGGGCCGGGCCCGGGTCTCGCCAGAAAACTTTTGGTGGGGCTCGGCCCGTGCAGTGCTCTAGGAGACCCACGCATAAGTGTTACAGCGAAACTGGATAACTCTCGTTGGTCGGAAAATTTCGTTGCGTAAACACAAAACGCCAGGTTAACAATTGAAGGCAAACGGCATATCTTGCTGTGCAATCAGGCATATATATATATATATATATATATATATATATATATATATATAGGGTGTCCCATCTAAATGTAGCCAATGTCTTAAAAACGACGGAGTGTGCTGGGAGTCTCAACGCAACTGAGTGGTGTTTAGGATCGCGTTCCCTACGAAAGTTGTAGATCACATTTAAAAATGACTGACTGAAGTGTTTGCAACTAAGTACCATTGATGGGGCTTCTTGTAATTGCCGTTCAAGAAAGCCCGCGAAATACAAAAACACCCGCGTGATAGTGCCACTATTTCAGCGCCCCCAGCCGACCACGCGCTGATCTCAGTGACCGACTTTGTAAACACGATGAACGCTGTTGGGTGTGCGTGCGTATCACTTATCGCTTTGCGTTTTCGTTTCTTGCCAGCTTCCCCCTCCTTCAGTGTAGGGTTGGAGACCGGGAGCTACCACGTTAACCTTCGTGATTTTTTAAAGGCGAAAGAATTATATGCTCCATGAAGCGGAAAATCCGACGGTGGCATGACCACACGATGGTCCAAAAAAGCTACGAACCCTCGACCTTTGGTCGTAGTTGAACTCACGACCATTGGTATTAATTAAGGTGCAGTTATTTAAACCACAGTTAAGCAAGATAGAGTAGAATTAAGGCACTCGAATCCAGGACCTTGGGTGGGGGTCGATTCCACGATCATTGCTTTTAATTAAGGCAAAGTTTCCATAAGAAAAGTAGAGAGTTACTTATTAGGGTAGGTCACGACCTTCGAGAAAAAATTTTACAATTGTTGTCCAAAAGTTATAATTATGTTTTTTGTGTGTAGAGCTTATGTAGTTTGAAACTTTAAAATGTTGAAATTGCTGAATATGTAAACAAAAATTTATATAAATCAAAATATGTCAAAATGTGTATCTTGCGCCAAGAGTCGTAACTACTGAATGATAGGTGCGATTCTAATGCGAGTCGGCAGGTACGTAATGAGGACAATAACCTGTGCATCTGACCACCACAACCACCACATCTCTCAGCTAAGGCGCGTTATCGTAAAAAAAATGATAAAGTTGATATGCGTCAGGTTTGTTGTTCACACATTTGGCCATAGTATAAAAAGTTAGGCTCGTTTTCAGTCATTCTGCTTGAATACACAGCTCCATATATAAAGAAAAAGCACCGAAAATTTTATGCGAAAATATTTAATAGAACGAAAGGTATCACTGTTCGCTTAACTGTAGGAGGCAAGAATGTACGTTCTGAGAAAAATGCCGGTAAAGATTTTAACCGAATGTCGATGTAATAAAATAACATGCAATGTCACTCAAATCCACCACGCTCATAGCTTGGGCCCTCCTTGGAAGCGGCACGGTCTCCCTTTGAGCGAGCTGAACCACTCATTTTTTTTTCTAGCCCGTTTTGCGTCTCTAGCTGATTGACGTGCGGCATTCCTCACATGGCGACAGTCCCTGCATTGATGCTTCCTTTTAGTCGTCGTATTTTACAATATTTCATGGAGTGCTATAACTTTCGCCTTCAAGGGCTAGAACTAAGTCCGCGAGCTTGAGACGGCGTACAAGAAAGCACAGATGGCGCAGATAACGCTGGTGCAAATGCAAACCAACGCACACGCGTACAATGAAAACAGAGTGGCGCAGCGCCCCGCAGCCCTCTAGTCGAAATTTTTAAATAAACGAAAAACATTGCCACAAAATGCTTCCAAAAGCTTTCTAAAGTACCTAAACAAATTACCATTACGCAATGTGCATACGAGGATACATTTATGACAAGATGGCAGATGCTGTGGATTCAGAAACCTTGAGTTTCGGTTTCGGATGCGTCTATAGGAGCGGTTGTAAAAATGGTCATAACTTTCGAACGCGTTAAGATAACAACATACTTTATTTTGCTAAATATTATTGAATAGATACGTAGCTTGAGTATGCTAAATCCAAATAAATCAAATTTTTTTCAAAAATTGCGTTTTTGAAGGTGGTGACCTACCTTACGAAAGGGGTAAGGCAAGAGACACAATATCTCCAATGCTTTTCACGGCATGCTTACAAGAAGTATTCAAGCTCTTAGACTGGGAAGGTTTAGGATTGTGGATCAACGGCAAATATCTCAGCAACCTTCGGCTTGCAGACAACATTGTCCTCTTCAGCAACAATAGGGACGAATCACAACAAATGATTGAGGACCTAAACCGAGAAGGTGTAAGGGTGGGCTTAAAGAATAATGTGCAGAAGAAAAAGATAATGTTCAATAGCCTGGCAAGGAAACAAGAATTCAGGATTGCCAGTCAGTCTCTAGAGTTTGTCAAGGAGTACGTTTATCTAGCACAATTACTCACAGGGGACACTGATCACGAGAAACAATTTTGCAGAAGAATAAAATTGGGTTGGAGTACATACGGCAGGCATTGCTAAATCCGGACTTGGAGCTTACCACTGTCGTTGAAAAGAAAAGTGTACAATCATTGCATTCTACTGGTGCCAACATATGGGGCAGGAACTTGGAGGTTGACAAAGAAGCTCGAGAACAAGTTAAGGACCGCACAAAGAGCGATGGAACGAAAAATCATAGGCCTAACGTTAAGCGACAGGAAGAAAACGGTGTGGATCAGACAGCAAGTTCAGAGAAGCACTTGTAAAGACTTAATCCACCGAGGTTCACGCATTTGCGAAATCGTGAGGGTCAAGCTTACGGCATGTCGCGTCCACCACTGACAACGCCCGATAGTGGTTCGTTTCACTTGGCCAACGTGAACTGCTACGTTTGCATGCACACTCCCCGTGCAAACGTGTTGTGTACCATTCATCCGCCTTGCCTCTCGCAGCCTCTTCCACAGGAGACATTCGCTGCCAACGGACTCAACTCGCACTGCTTAGACTGACCACGGACCCTTTTCTATTTCGGTATTATTAACGCGGTTTATCGTAGTTCCGTCTGGGCGGGTCCTCCACAACGCGAGGACGCGATGGGCGGCTGCAAAAGAAGATAAAAAATTACTAGGGGTCTGTTGTGCTATAACCAAGACGACTTGAAGGCGAAAGCCCGAACGCCACTAACTCAACTCAATGACACGACGACAACTTTTTACGCTTTGTGAAATTTCTTTGACAATTTCTTTAGTTTCTTTATCCCATAGTTTACACTATGCATCATCACTACGAATCTATATTTTGCAAAGCCATATTTGCAAGAGATTCTTATGTCACGAAACTTAGACCGTGACTGTGCACTTCTTTTTTATTGTGAGAGCAATTATATGGACACTCCAAGCGCATTTCTGCCGTCGTCGCCGTCGCCGTGAGGTTCCGTATAAAATCCAATGGCGATGAAGTCGACGCTGTACGTGCGAGTGAAAGCGTGCGAAGGACGAGCGCTTTTTACGGAGAGCGAAGGCACGGCGGAGAGCAAACGCGACGTTTTCCACTGTGCGAAAGATCGTGGGGGGATGGGAGGGAAGGAGGAAAGAGAGGCGACATTTAGCTGCGGCACCAGATGCGTATCTTGCGACCGGCCGCAAGGGTAACTGGCGACTCAATCTCCCACGCGAAAAAAGAAATGCGGGAAGGCAGTGAGGGAGGGAGGGGTGTGGCTTCTACTCTTCCAGCAGCTGCGTACTTGTACTTTGCGCTGCTCCGGGCGAAAGCCCGGAGCCGCGCAACCGTATTTTGAAAGCGATCTCCACACGGCTCTTACCTTTGTATTGTGGTTTCACCGTTCAGTTTCCATTGAAGCGATAGACCGCATGAATCTACGCTTGCTGCTGCCCGCGCGCTTGCTCACGCCAGCGTTTATACACTGATTGTCTGCGGTGATCCAGTGTGATCTGTTCATATTTGCTTGTGCGCACTACACCAGGATTGTTAATTCAATTATCTGGCGAATGGTCCACGTTTATGCAGCCGATAAAACTACTATCCTTGCTCCGCATAGCTCTCTACTAATTTGCTATCGCAATTGATGCTTAGCCTTTCGGGCAAAACCGTGACTTTTTTTGTGAGTTATGGGCACTCTGAACCCATATTTTGCAGTCATTTTTGCAAGTAATCATATCACTCACCAAACTCGAACCCTGACTCAGCACCTATTTTGCTGAGTAACTCTCACCTGGACCCTCAAATCTCGCATACATTTTTGGAAGTCCTCCCCCACTCCGTAACCCCTTGATTCACTCTTGATTCACCCTGTCACAGCTTCGTTCACCTTCGTTCACTCTATCATCTCGGTTTTACCTTTGGTGGTCAAAATTATTCCGGAGCCCTCCACTACGGTGTGCCTCATAATCATAACTGGTTTTGGCACGTAAAACCCCAGAAAGAAGAAGGTTTTACTTCCATGAAACTTCGTTCGCTCTATTACTCCAAATTTCCGATTTTCATCACTCTTGACACACCCTATCACGACTTGATTCAGCTTCATTCACTCTTAATTCACTGTCATTAATTAGCTCTCTCTATCTATTTACCATCTTTCGTTTGACTCCTATCACCCCCAACTAAGTCCCTCTAATTCAGCATCAATTCACTCTTAATATGCATAAGTGACCTCTCTCTATCCCCATTATCAATTCAGTTCATTGCGTAATCATTCTTCCACCCTTAATCGCGGTTTTGTGACGACCATTTTGTGTTGACGTCGTGGTTTTGAAACCGCCTTGAAACAGCCTCGAAATGGAGCCTCGCCAAAGGGCAAACCTGCGCTGGATTCGTTCATAATGATCTCGCTTTAATAAACATCCGCAGCGCCTGCATGAGGCGGAAACTCGGCACGCACAGGGTTGTCCTAGAAGCCGGCTGCGCTGGTCCTCTTAGTAGGGCCCTCCCCGGCAACTCCTCGACTCCTCGCAACATATTTGATGGCAACTGTTTGTGATCGGAACGCCTCTTCTGTTACCTATGCCTGTGTCTTTTTTGTTGTTTTTTGGCTCTCTCTCTCTCTTTGCACTCTCTACAAACGCCTCTTCTGTTACCTATGCCTGTGTCTTTTTTATTGTTTTTTGGCTCTCTCTCTCTCTTTGCACTCTCTACAAACCCTTTATCCCCCACCGCAGTTTTGGGTAGCAAACCGCAAACTCAATCCTGGTTAACAACTCTGCCTTTCCTCTCTCGCTTGCTCTCTCTCCATTTTGATGGCAACTTGGCCACTGGGAATCTGCGAGTGGTGGGTGTCGCTCTTCAGCAAACGTGTTGGACGACAACTTGGGCAACTAGGGGACGAGGAGAGATCCGCTAGGAGTGCGTTGCGGCAGACGACGACAGACGCGTCTCCGTAGAAATGCTGATTTTCGGCGGGCCATCGACCCCTACTGGACTAATTTTGGTACGTGAGTGATCAGCCTGGTGAGTGGACCACGTCGATACCAAATTTGGGCCATTTCACCCACTTTTGGGAGTTTTAGAGCGATTTTCATGTGCGAAGCGGGCGCAGCCCCGCTAAGCCTAACGACGGCTACCTTCGCTCCGACCATGTGCTCGGTCGGCGCGGCACCCGGGGCGGCCTTGGAGGCCTCCCCAGAGCTCGCCGGGCCTCAGAACGACGAGAACGACCAACACTACGAAGAATCCCAAGCCATGGACACCTCGGACGCGGATATAGGTGCGAATTCTGCTCGCAAGAGGCGGCAAGGTCAGCTAGACCTAACCGCCGCGAAGAAGAAAGCCGCCGAACAACCGACCGGATCGCGACTCGACGCCAGCGGAGACTGCTCGACGACGATCGGTGGCGGTTCCTCCACCGCCACCGGCATCGGACAGTGTGTTACCGCGGCGAACAGTGATTGTGATCCACCGAACTCGTGTGCGGGCTGGACCGTAGTGGTCTCTCGACGCGAGAAGAAACGGCAGGAAGCGGGAAAACCCATCGCAGCGGGACACCCAAACCGCAGGTAAGCCGAGCAAGTCTCTCTCGGCTTCGAACGCTAAATTGAAGGAGGAGCGTAGGCGCGAGCAGAAAGCGCAGTACGTTGCCAAAGTGAATGCTAATATGGCAAAGTCAGCCCGCATGCCCACTTTCGCCAAGAAAGACGAGCACCGCGTAGTCGTTAGGCCTCAAGGGGGAAACGTAGTGAGTGCCACCAAAATGTCCGTGCTGCGCGCTGCCATCATAACGGCGGCTAACATTAAGATCGAAGAAGCGGAGGACGATTCGTTTGCGCCGAACGCCGCCCAGAACATTATAGTGCTAAGCACACCTAGTGAAGCGAGATCATTCCGCTATGGATCGATCCGCAGTATCACGGTGGAGGAACGCACGTATGAAACGTTTGCGTACAAGAGCACCCCAGACAACACCTCACGAGGCGTAATAAGTGGAGTGGGCAAAGAGGAACCCGAGGAACAGATCACTCGGTTCCTAGTGAACAAGCATAACCCCACCGTTATGGCCGCACACCGGCTCGGAAACACCGAGTCGGTGGTAATCCTATTTGAAGGAAACAAAGTACCGCACTACGTAAAGTATGGCGGCTTTGTCACGAAGTGTACGCTGTACAGGCAGCACCGTGAGGTCTGCACTACATACGGCCAGATAGGGCACAGGAAAGATGTGTGCCCAACTCCGAACGCTTAAGTGTGCTTCGCTTGTGGTAGAAACAACCCAAGAGAAGACCATGCAAAATACTGCAAACCAAGATGCAAGCTCTGCGGCGGCTCCCACATCACGGGCGCGGGCAGCTGCAAGAACAAATTTAAGACGCCGCTACAAATCAAGCAGCGGCAGTGGGCGAAACAGAACACCGAAGCTATAACCAAGATGGCGCCCCCCCCCCCCCCCCCAGATGGCGCCCGCGCCCGTGAAAGAGCCCGGGAAGCTTACGCTTTCTAGAAGATTCGACTTTCCGGAGCTGAGAGCCAGCGGCGCACGTCACGAACAAAACGGCGTGGCGAGCCGCGATAGGAGCAGAGTGGAACCGGAGGACGCGCCGTGGGCTGACGTCACCTCCGGAAGACCGAAAGAAGCGCGCCCGCCAAGACCGGAGCCGCAGGTACACTGTACCGCAGGTGCAAGCGCACCCGAGCCCGACAAACAAGTCTGACGTCAATCGCGTGGCGATGACGCAAAAGAGCGGGGCCCCGAGCGGAGCAGCAGCTGCAACGCCGAAGGAGCCTGGCAAGATGCCAAGCGGCAGCAGCTGCAGCGAACAACGCAAGAAAGAGACGCAGGAGCTGAAAGCTACAGTTCAGAAAATGGAGAAGGCGATGGAGGAACTCCAGACGGTGATGGCGGCGATGCAGCTCACCATCAAACAACAACGAGGCGTCATCGACCAACAGCGAGACGCCATCAGAAGGCTTCAAGAGGGGGAAGCAAGGGACGAAGCCAACGACAACAAGATGACGACAGACGCCGATGAGAAAGACAACGCAACCCTAGCAAACATCGCGGGCAACGCCTTTGCCAACACTACAACCCCTGAGACCTTCCAATTCACCGCAAAAGCGACGATCCCGACAAGGGCATCCATAGTTGCAGCGCAAGAGGGTTGGAACAACAACCCGAAGAGGAAATAGAAAGCGCAAGTGAAAGCGACGAGGAAGAAGACGATAGCGCCTCGGTCACCTTGGTGGCAGCTATAAACAACGGAGACAAGACCAAACCTCTCGGCTACGGGAGTCTCAGTAAGAAGATCGGTCAGAACGCGAGAGCTATACAGAAATGGGGCAAGAGCTTCGAGGGCCTTGAGCAGAGGATCCTAACGAAATGCACTCAAGTCATCCAACAACAACTAGCGCAAACGATTGAGCTCCAAATCGAGCAAGCGCTAGAGAGGGCCCTGAGCCCCGAGAAGCTGCAGCCGCTCCTAGACAGGTCGGTGCATCAATATTGCCAAACACAGAAGGGTCTCCCTCATAATGGACAGCAACAATAAGATCAAGATCTGGCACTGGAACGCCAACGGGTTCCGGTGCAGAAAGGCAATCCTACAACAGTACTTGAGATCGCTAGAGCCGACGGCTCGCCCGGACGTGATAGCGGTCCAAGAAACCCACACCGAAGACACGCCGACGCTGCCAGGCTATCGGGCACGCGCCTGCCCCCCGTCCGCTCGCACATGCGGGAAGGGCGCGGCGCAGGGCGTGTGCACGTTCATCCGGAAAGGCATCGCCCACGTGGAACACCAACAGTTCCTGGGCAGCAGGGACACCGCCATCGAGCTGTGCGTCACCGAGCTAGCGATTAGCGGCAAAGGACGCGGAGCCCGGGGTGAAAGAAAGAAGAAGACATCGACCACCGTCTTCATAGCTAACATCTACAGCAATCCAAGACATGGAAAGCAGAAATTCAAGACTCTCTTCCATAAGATCAAGAGCGCCACATCACAAGCACAGAAAGACCTGGCCAAGAAAGGAGATGCTGCCGCGATAATATGCGGCGACTTCAACGCCCAACATCGAGAGCTCGGCTACACTACCACCACGTCCAAGGGAAGGGACCTTCTCGAAGACGCCGGCGAAGCCGAGTTCACGCTACTGACCAATCCAGCCCACCCATCAAGGATCGGAACATCGGTTGCCCGGGATACAAATCCGGACCTCACCTTTGCGATGCTGCCCGAAGGCGGCACCGCGAAGTGGAGGAATACGGGAATCAACCTAGGCAGCGATCACTTCATAATCGAAATCGAATTACCGCTGGCTCATCTCAACGGAGACCCGAACAGCGGCAAAACATCAAAGCACAAGCTCGTCGACTGGAGCAAGTTCCGCAGCACAGAACTCGGCGAAGTCGACAACATCGACGAGTGGTCAGCGAAGCTGCTGGCCGCAACAGATGGGGCCACAGAAGAGATCGAGGCGCCCGAAGAAATCGAAACCATGGACCCGAGACTAGCCCATCTCCTCGAAGCCAGGCGCTCGCTCTAAAAGCGTTGGCGGCGGCAACGTCACAACAAAAAGCTACGAAAGAAGATCGCAGAACTCGGCCGAGAGATCGAGCGACACAGCAAGCAGCTCTGCTCACAGCAATGGTTTGCACTCTGCAGCCAGGCCGATGGGCAGCTTCACCGCGGCGGCACCTGGAAACTCCTCAGGCAACTGATGGACGAGACCAAGAGCTGCGAATACCACCGCACACGCATGGCCCAAATCCTACACACCACCGCTCGTCAACTGGGCGAAGAGGAGATGTTCAAGCGACTCAACGAGTGCTACCTCCCCATCACCAGTCGCGAAGACCACCCGAACTACGCCGGCCAGCCGAACCCCCACCTCGACCGAGATATAGAGACATGGGAAGTGCGGCTGGCGGCGCAGAACCTGAACTGTCGTTCGGCAGCCGGACCCGACAGAGTTACTAACAAAGCCCTACGCAACCTGAGTGACTCAGTCATCACATCGCTGACACGCTACTACAACGAATGCTGACGAGGCGGCAAACTGCCCAAGGCCTGGAAGACGGCAAAGACCATCCTGCTGCCAAAGCCAAACAAGCCACCGGGTATAGATGGCCTGCGTCCCATCTCGCTCACGTCCTGCGTGGGCAAAGTGCTGGAGCACGTCCTTAACACCCGGTGGAACCGCTACCTGGAGACGCACAACATCTACCCGGACTCGATGCTCGGCTTCCGGGCCAAGTTGGGAACGCAAGACGCCATGCTCCTGATCCAACGAGAAGTCCTCGACCCACCGGGCGGGACTCCGAAGAACGACAACCGAGCGATCTTGGGCCTGGACCTGCAGAGCGCCTTCGACAACGTCAGGCACTCGGCGGTCCTGGCTCAGGTGTCCCGCCTGGGGCTGGGCGCAAGATCATACAACTACATCAGAGCCTTCCTCTCTCGCCGCACGGCCAGGCTGCAGGTGGAAGGAACGAAGCTCGAAGAACGAGAGCTGCGCAGTGTCGGGACCCCACAGGGCTCGGTCATCTCCCCGTTCCTGTTTAACATCGTCATGATCGAGGTGGCCAAACGCCTGGAGGCGCTGGGCCCGGGGATCCGACACTGCCTCTACGCCGACGACGTAACCATCTGGGCCACGGGTGGAAGCGACGGAGACATCGAAGCGGGCCTGCAGGCGGCGGTGGACGCCGTGGAGTCTGCGCTCTCGGGCACGGGCTTGCGGTGTTCGCCGCAAAAATCACAGCTACTCATCCTGCCACCACCTGGGAGGCACAGAAAGAAGGCAAGCCAAGAGGCAGCCGAGAACATCATCGTGCGCACCAGTGACGGTGTGCCGATCCCGCACGTCCCGGGGCTCCGAGTCCTGGGGATGTTCGTGGACGGCACCCAGACCAACACCACGGCGATCAAGAACATCACAACCAAGATGGGCATCGCGGCGCGCCTGGTCAAGCGAGTATCGTCCCGCTACCGGGGCATGAACGAGAGGGGGCTCCTGCGTCTGCTGCAGGCTTTCGTTATAAGCCACGCGGCATATGCGGGGGCCTTCCACCGCTGGACCGGCGCGGAACGAGCCAAGATCAACGCCGCCATCCGGAAGGCCTACGCGGGGGCTCTCGGGCTCCTACCAGGCACAAAGACAACAGCCTTGCTGTCTCTGGGAGCATACAACACGCTCTCGGAGATCAGCGAGGCCCGAGACAGCTTCGCAGCTGAGCCGCCTGAGCAGCACAGCCGCGGCCAGAAGATTACTCGATCGGGTGGGATTACTACCTCCCGGAGAACGCCCGGGAGCAGGACCGGACGGGGAGCCAGAAGAACAAGTCCCCCTGAGCGACGAGGCAGCGAGGAAGATCATCGTCTACCCGCTGCCAAAGAACACGAACCCGGAAAGGGATGCGGGCAGGCGAGCGGCGAGAGCAGCGGCGCTGGCCCGGCAACATCAGAGAGACGAGGGCGCAGTCTACGTGGAAGCCGCAAGGTATCCGGGAAGACGCAACGCCTTCGCAGCGGTGGTGGTCAGCGCTACTACCGGTAAACTACTAACGGCATGCACCGTGCGCGCCCGAACAGCCGGGCAAGCAGAGGAGGCGGCGATAGCCCTGGCCACAGGTTGGCCGGGCACGCGCACGGTGCTAAGCGACTCGAAGCAGGCAATCAAGAATTTTGTCCGAGACGTGGTCTGGCGGGGCACGGAGCGGCTAGTGAGGTCCATCGTGGCTTCGCGGGCTGCTTGCGGTGCCGCTGCAGGGCCAACCATCGCTCTCAAATGGTTCCCAGCCCACATGGGACGACAACTGGCTCCCGATATCGAGAACCGCAACGAGGAGGCGGACGCTGTGGCCCGTGATCTCATCACGTGCCGGACCGCGGCAGCCCGACCCCCCGAAACCAGCGGTGAAGAACGTGAAGAAGACCTCGACCCCCTCACCGACTACGGAGGGATCCTGGCGGCATACAGAGAGGCCAGGAGAGCCTTTCCGCCCCCGCATCATGAACTGTCACGTGCGGAAGCAGTGCAGCTCCGACAATTGCAAACAGAATGCGTGCTAACGCCAGCATTGGCCCGGCACGTATGCCCCGACATGTTTGTGGACGCAAAGTGCAGCGTGTGCGAACGTGAACTAGCCACCCTCCGCCACATCATGTGGGGCGGGTGTAACAGTGCTGTGCACAACGGGAACGGGCAGTGCCAGGACGCCACGTATCCCAAAGAGGTGGGAGCTTGGATACGCTCCGAAGACTCAACGACGCAACGAAGGGCCATCCAGCGGCTTGAGGAGGCTCTGGCAAAGCAGAAGAGAAAGGGAGCCGACGCCCCGGACGACGGGAGCGGAGGAGCCCGAGTATCAAATGCCTAGCCGGAGCACAACGTCCTCAGGATCTAGGCTCTGGGACTATAGGACTCTATTAGCCTTAGTCCTCAGATAGGGAACACCCGCGCCCTGCGTGGCCGGTGACTTCCCGCACGCCGGATGCGTAAATAAATATTGTTTCTCTCTCTCTTGGGCAACTAGGAATCTACCACTGGGAATGCGCCGCTATACAGTGACGATCATAGACATAGCCGTCTGAAAAAAGCATGTCTTCTGAAATTTTGTGTTGAAAGAGCTGGCTTCCACGGGCGATGGCGTTCCAAGCACGGTCTTGATGCATTTTCTATGCCGATCCCATGCAACATCACTGGACTTGTGGCGCCGTGGCGGATCACACTGTTTTCGATGCATGCGACAGGCCGCAGCTTTATTATTGCGATGGCAATTACATGGACACTTCAACCGGATTTCTGCCGTCGGCGTCGCCGTCGCCGTCGTTGTCGCCGTCGTCGTCGCCGTGAGGTTCCGTATAGATAAAACTTCGCCGCGCGCCGTATGCCAGAGCGGAAGCGTGCGGGGACGCGCGCTATCACGGAGAGCGAACGCACTCATATCCCACGCGCAAGCAAGGAAGCAGGAAGCCAGCGCCGGAGGGAGCGGGGGGGGGGGGTTCGCACTACTACTCTGCCAACAACCGCGCTCGTCGCTCGTCCGCACCGTCTCTTATCTGCACACGTCTCTGACCTTTATGCGCCGTGCATTCGCCGCTCAGTTTCCGTTGAAGCGATAGACCGCACGTACCTTCGCCCGCTCCTGCGGCGTATATATCCGCTCGCTGCCAGCGTTTTGGCGGTCGTTGTCTGCAGTCCTTCAGTGTGATCTATTCATGTTTGTTTGTGCGCGCTCACACCACGCTTCTTCAATCAGTTAGTAATAGTCGGGCGACATTTTCCAACGCACGCTACACATGCAATGCTGCCCGGATCGGCAGTGCAGCACTACAGGTGTGTCCCTTCGCACGCGCTGCCCACGGGAAGCGCGTCTCATCAACACCACCATTTCACACGCGTCTTCTCGTGGTCATCGAGTCTCTCTTCATGTCGGTCTACTTACGCCGCAGCACACCTGCTTACTTAATCAGCTCATGTTTATTACAATTCATATTGCTACCAAAGACGCTCACCTTACTTCGTATGACATTGCTGTGTTGCTATCGCATTCATGGGCGAAATTGTGACATTTTTATTTCGATTATGGACACTCCAAGCGGTTTTCTGCGGTGGCCGTCACCGTGAGGTTAAGTATAATGTGAAAGGGCGATAATATCGTCGCCACGCACCGTATGCTGTATGTTCGAGTGAAAGCGAGCGACGGCTCACGCACGCAAGGGCGGGAAGCGGGAAAGTCTTCCAGTCGCGCACAACGCTCCGGAGGGATGGTAGGGAAGTTGAGGAGCCGTGCTTTACTGCGGCCGCGCGCTCCAACCGGGCCGGAAGGCTCCGGGAGGGTGGGGGAGGGGCGCGTTCGGCGCCGCGACTGCCCGCCCACGCGTCTCTATCTTGAAAGCCATCTGCGGCAGGAACAGATTCCGGCGTCCCTCGGTTTTCGCGGCTAATACTGCGTTGAAGGGAGTGCCGGGACGAAGCTCAATTCGCTCGCTGCCAGTTTCCGCGGTCATCCAGTGAGATGAATTCATGTTTGCTTGCGCGCCTGACACCACGCTTGTTAATTTAGTTAGTGTGCTGATGTTTACAAGTTTATACGGCCGATAAAGCTACTATCCTTACGTTGTATAGTTGTCCGTTAATTTGCTATTGCTATCGATGCTTCGCCTTCGAGGTGAAACGGCAATTTTTAAATACGAAACATTTCTTGGCGAACATTTGCCACTTTGACAGTATCTATCTGTCTAGCCGCCTACGTCTTGGTGCTCTCGTGGTCGTTTCTTTAACTTGGTACTTACCAAAATTGGCATGTTATGACAAGAGTGTACGACGAACATAAATGATAGGTCTTGACATGAAAATCATACGTGTGTCCATGTAGGTCATGAAATAGCTGCCTGCGTCATGGTGCTCTCATGGTCGTTTCGTTAAGTTGGTAGGTACCAAATTGGCCTAATAAGACAACAGTGTGTGACGAACATAAATGATTGGTCATGACATCAGTGTCATGACATGCGTGTCAGTAGGTCCTGAAACAGCCGCCGTAAATGACAATGACATAGCAAAAAGAAATTTACGATCAAGAATCACTGAAACGGGGTCGGACGTGGGCACGAAGTCAAGGAAACACTAAATGATGATGGTAGATGTCAGTCCTCAGTATGACTCAACAAAAATGACAACGACACAGCGAAAAAAAGATTAACACTCAAAAGCCACTGAAATGGGCTCTAACCTGGGTACTAATTGAAGGACATACTAAAGGATGTTTGTAGAAGTCATAGTCATGAGCATGACTCAGCAAAAATGAGAATGACTCGGCAAAAAGATTAACACTGAAAAACCACTGAAATGGGTTCGGACGCGGGTACTAAGTGAAGGAAACACTAAAGGATGGTAGTAAAACCATAGTCATGACCATGACTCAGCAAACAGGATAATGACTCATCAAAAAAATGTTAACACTCAAAACCACTGAAATGAGTTTTGACGTGGGCACTAAGCGCAGGAAACACTATAGAATGGTGGTGGAAGCCACATTCATGAGCATGACTCAGCAAACATGCCAATGACTCATCGAAAAAAGATTAACGCTCAAAAACCAATGAAATGGGTTCGGATATGGTACTAAGTGATTGAAAAGGCTAAAGGTTGATGGTCGAAGTCATAGTCATGAGCATGATATTGCCTTAAGGTCTCTTCGGCGTAGTTAAGAAAGGAGGAGAAAGAGGACGGAACGTTTATTTGAAACCAGAGGCTCGTAGTTCTTTTCAGATGCAGGAGGCGACGGCGGTTAGTCGGCCTGGAGTCCCTGCTCCCTGGCGGCGGCCTCTGCCCGCTCCGTGACCCAGGTCTGCTCATCTGGGTTGGAGCTGAGCAGTGTGGTCTCCCACTGCGGCATCGTGGTAATTTGCAAGCCCTGTGGACTACCGCGGATACGTATATACGGACAGCGCCACAGTATATGGAAGAGCTCGGCCCGTGGAGCTCTGCACAGCTCACACTGCGGAATAAAGGCTGCTGGAAAAATGTATGAATACAGAATTGGTGTTGGGAAGAAGCCCGTCTGTAGTTTCCTCCTGATGAGCTCCTGCCGATTGGTTAGTGATTCGTGAGCTAGGGGGTATGTAAGTCTGCCTAGTTTGTAATACTGAGGTATTTCATTATACGTCACCATACGGCCTCGTGTCGACCACCCAAATTCATTGGTCTCCTCATTCTCCGTTCCGACCTGGTCTGGGCCGTGGGCTCAGGAGGCGAAAGCTCGAGCCTGTTGGTGGGCGGCCTCACTGCCGGAGAGTGAGGAGTGGGCTGGGGCCCAATGAATTTGGGCAGTGCGATAGTTAGTGTTTTGGACAAGAATTTTATTAGCTAGTGGGCAAATGCACCCTTTAATATAATTTCGAATAGCAGATTTAGAGTCACTGATAAAGAAAGCGTTGGGAGTATTGGCTATGGCCAAGGCGATGACCGCCTCTTCCGCCTCCTCCGGGTTAGTTGTTTTTGATAGAAACTCCCAATATTGTTTGCCCTACATAGTTTATCACCGCGAGCGAAAAAGCATGGCGTGCTTGCATCTCGGCCGCATTAACGTAGGCAGCTTCGTGATTAGTTGCAAATCGGGTGTGTAGGGCCTTGGCCCGCGCCACCCGTCTTTCGGTGTAATGAGTGGGGTTCATATTACGAGGTATGGGGAGAATTTTGAGAGGTGTTCTCTGAATAGGGTATATATTGGTTTTGGGGCCTATGATAGGGGTGTAACGAATGGCGTCTTCTGAAAGAGTATAGCGACCGGTTATAGTTCCCGACAACCTCTCATATTGCGCTGTGAGGTGGGCCTCCACCATCTCCTCTAACGTATTGTTGAGTCCTAGCGCGAGAAGCCTCTCCGTAGAGGTGAGTGTCGGTAGGCCGAGGGCCACCTGATACACCCCCCGTAGAAGTATCTCTACCCTGCACTTGTGAGCTTGCGTTACGCGTAGATATGGCAGAGAGTACGTAATTCTGCTCAGCACGAAAGCCTGAACAAGTCTGAGAGTTTCCGCCTCCTTCATGCCCACGTGCCTTTTAGTAATCCTGTCTATGAGTCTTATTGTTTGTAGTGTCACCTTCTCCAACCTGTTTAGCGTTTCAGCATTTCGTCCTCTGTTTTGAATATACAGCCCGAGGATCCTAACCGTAGGGACTTCTGAGATCGGATTCGCTCCCACTAAGATTGTGATCTTTGATTGGGGGCTGCGAGCATACCGAGTGCCGCGCTGCTGTCGAAGTAGAAGTAATTCTGATTTCTGTGGCGAGCATTCCAGTCCTCTAGGTCTCACGTAGTCTTCAACTATTTGCACTGCCTGCTGCAGGGTTTCTTCTATGTGCGCGTCGTTCCCTTTGGATACCCAGAGGGTGACGACATCAGCATAGATGCTATGCTTGAGATCTGGGACAGTAAAGGAGGTAACCCTCTCATCACCAGAATAAATAGAAAAGGAGACAAAACCGATCCTAGAGGGGTCCCTCGACTGCCTAAGTGAATGGTGTTCGAGTGCAGATCACAAAAGTTGATCTCCGCTGTCGCGTTGTGTAAAAAGTCTCTTACATATGAGTAATGCGCGGCCCCACGCCAACTGATGTAGCGATTGAAGAATATCTGTAGGCGTAATGTTATCGAAGGCTTTTGTCAAGTCTAAACCCAATATCGCCTTAATGCCCGCCGCAGAGATTCGATCAAGCACGTCATGCTGAATACGCAGGATGGCGTCCTGAGTCTACAGCCCTGGACGGAACCCGATAAAGGTGGGGGGCGGGGGGAAGCAGGTTGTTGTCTTCGACAAAGTTGCGGAGTCTATTAAGAACAACATGCTCCATTAGCTTTCCTAAACAGGAGGTAAGCGAAATGGGGCGGAGGTTCTCTAAACATAAGGTTTTGCCTGGTTTGGGTATGAAGATAATCCTTGCATGTTTCCATTGCCGTGGGAGCACGCCCTTCTCCCAATATTTGTTCATGTATTCCGTTACAGCCTTAATGGAGGTACCGTCTAAATTTTGAAGAGCTTTATTGGTGATTTTATCTGCTCCTAAGGAAGATTTGGCATTTAACTGAAGAGCCGCAGCCCTCACTTCCGCCTCAAGGATGGGAGCATCCATGTTGGGATTATCGGGACCTGTGTATGGGGGTGAACTTTGGAAGGGCGGTAAACTATGTATGTTTTTTGGAGGGCTTGTAATAGATCATCATTGCTCCCCTGAAACTGATGAGCTAAGCGAAGGAGCTTTTCTCGTTGAGCCGATTTACATGTGGCCGATTCTAGAAGGTAGCGCAGGAGCTGCCAGGTACGAGAGAGGCTAAGCTGCCCTCGTATATTGTCTCAAATTTTATTCCACTGTTGGGAAGTCAGATTTTGGGCAGATGCAGCTATTTGTTGGTCTAACTCTGCTACCCTAATCCTCAGTTTCTTATTTAGTCGCTCATTGCGCCATCTCTCGTGAATGCTGCTGCGAGCCTGCCATAAATGGAGAAGATGCGAATCGACCGCCCCCAATCCGGCAGGCCCTGGGACCTCCTCCATGACAGCCAAGATGTCTTCAATTAGTGTCGAGGTCCATTCGTCTAGAATATCTATGTGAGCTGGAGCGTTTTCGTCTCTGTATGCACAGAATCTGTCCGAGTTAGTGAGTCGGCATTTTTTGCCTACAGGTTTAGCTGGGCCTCCTTGTATCTGCGATTGGATGATGCAATTGGCACTGCCTAGGGTTTAATTTAAATTTTGCCATTGCCATTATGGAACATTGCGAACAATAGTAAGGTCTGGGGTGGTGTCCCTCGTTGTGCGTGTACCAATGCGAGTGGGATAGCTGTGGTCTGTAGTTAGAGTAAGGCGGTGCTGTTGTGCCTGACTCCAGAGGTCCTTACCTTGGGGAATACACGTTAGGTATCCCCAACCTATGTAAGCAGCATTAAAGTCACCCGCGAGCTTTCTGTAGCTGCCGGCAGGCGGCAACTTGTTGAATTCCAATTCTTGCCGAATCCCCATTCCAATGCTTGGTGAAGTGTGCTCATCCGCTTATTAAAGAGCTCTTGCTGCCGAGTGAGGGCAGTACCAGCATAAGGCCTGATTAGGAGAGGGCGCAAAGGCTACGCAAGGTCACCATCGATGCAGTATCAGCTGCCCTGCACTATCCTCTCCGACTTGTTGTAGAGGCCACTGTCGTGCCGGAAACCTCTGTAAAAAAAAAAAGACTGCTATTGAAAACGGCCATGCAGTTGTGCATTTTACCTGCATGGTGGCTCTAGCTCTGACACTGTCTCACGCTGCGCTTCGATGGGTTGTGACGGCCCACAACAGATATTGTTACGTAGCGGATGCCTCTAGCTCAACATTTTGGAGAATAAATTCAATTATGCTTGGTGGCCGTTTCGAAATTACACCCAGTAGGTGTCTTTAATGCATTTCCACCTCAGTGTAAGTGGTATGGTAAACAACATGCAGTAGCTGTGCGACAATAAGCCGGAAACAGTGGTTCCTATTAGGTTTGTGTGACACCCACATTGAAGTAAACAAGAAACAATGTTTACTGATGGCTGAAATGAGGAGATAGGTAGAGGTAATATGTAGAAATTATACGAAGTGTATGTGCATCCATTTAGAGAAGGCGTTGGTTCTAGATAAGGCAGACGCAAGCGGCTCTAGCACGCTAGACCGAAATTCTCCTTGGGTCTCTCTGGGAACAAATCAGTTTGCACTAACAATTCTTGTATGTCCGCTAATCTAAACTATGCATTAACCGCAGCATTATAGCTGTCACGGAATGAAAGATACAACACGACAGGCAAAGCGCTGACTATCAACTGGCGGAATTCATTAGGTGAACATTTAGACAGGGTGTTTCAGTGAACACTTGCAAAATTTTTGAAACGTTGTCTGTGGCAGATAGCGCCATTCTAATTCATGAGCGGGTCTTCTCGAGGAGGCGCACATTACTTCACAAAATTTAAATTTATATTCGAGTAATTTAAAAATCACTAATTAGGTTTTTAAGTAATCATCTTATGGCTCATATTGCAATTTACTAATTGTAGCCGTGGATCTCGCAATACGGATCCCCTTCAAACGAATTCTCAAGATGGCATCAGTTTCGCGATATTCTAGTTACTTTTGTGCTTCAATACATAAACCGACGTTTTGGTGATTAAGAAAGTAACTTGACCGGCACTACATTTATTCACAAAATTCGGGATTTAAAATCTAGAAACTGGTGTCATCCTGAGAATTCGTTCCGAGTGGATTCACCTTGGGAACACCGCGGCTAGGATTTGTAGGTTGTAAGATGGACCACAAGGTGATAAGTTCCAAACTTAATTAGTGAGTTTTGTTACTTAGTCGATTACGCGTTTCACATTTTTGTGCAAGGTATGCCCGCCTATTTGAGTAGACTAGCTCATAAACTACAATTGTGCTATCCGTTGCAGGCAACCTTTAAACATTTTCTGAAGTGTTCGCTGAAACACGCGGTATATGTCACATGTTTTACTGCACGACCCACTATAGTAGGAAGCAAGAATGCAAAAAAAGCAAGGGAAAGGACAAAAATGATTGGGATAACAACATGCACTACAATAGCTGTGAAGCAATAACATCCACCCTCTTGCACTCTCATAAAAGTTCTAAAAAAGCTACTTCACTGACATATGTAAACATTTGCCGAATAATATCGGTCACTCACCAGTCAGTGCTTTGTCCGTCATAATGTGTCCTATTTTAGTTCTGTATTAGCTACGGTGCTTACAAAACCATAACAAACGTGCTAGACAGTAGATCAAACTACATGTTTTACAAAGTCTACGTTAAACAAGAAACACTGACCAGCGTCATGCTTGTGCCCTTCATATGGCCCATCAAAGGCAATCCCGTTGGTGCACATCACCCCTTGTTACTTGTGTTCATGGTGCCTCTTATGCCAAGAGGTGCTGGCTCGCATAAGGGCGGCATATGGGCCTTGCCGTGCCAGCCCCAAAACTCCAACAGTTGCGCAGGGGAGCACCTCTGTCTACACAGCCTGCAAAGACAAACAAAACCTCCTCAATCAAAACTCTGCATATTCATGCTCATTTTTAGTATGGTGTATATATTTGCTGCAGAAACACAGTAACTCAATTTACCGGTAGTAAGATGGCGGCTGCTATGAGCAGCCATAGCTGTGAGCAGTAGCTTTTCGCATCCAAAACTGGAGAAAAATAATATTACCTCCTAAACAATTATGTTTTGGATATAAACAAAAGCTCAAAAAAGGGTACAGTACAAGAACAAATGTGCTCGAAAGAAAATCACACCTATACAAATTTTGCCCGCTTATTTTGGAAAAATCCTCCAGCTCACCCAAATCCAGCCAGCTGTGGTTGTTGAAATCGTCCAGCAGATGCCCGGAGGAGCTGTCTGTGGGACTGAACAGCATGCTGACGATGCTCGACAATGCGGACGCGTAACGGCCGTACAGGGGCTCAAAGTCCCACCATCTAGGGGAATGCAAGTCTTCGCAGACCCATCAAGAGAGCTTCCTCTCCCGACACCAAGACTCCCTGGCTGCTCCGAACTTCTGGTATGAGTAAGGCCTTCTTGAGCACGGCGAGGTCGTCCTTGTCAAATCGGAACCGCCTCCGAAATGTTGGTTCATTCATTGACGCAGCGTCCATCGCACGAGACCAGTTGATGACTTGCTCATCCTTTCTCTGGGCGCGTGGCGAGTGAGGACCAAATCGTCTATCTAGCACGCTTTCGCCGCAAGGGCGGCATATGAAAGTTCTCATGACGCTCTAAATAAACCAAGCGCAGACCCCAACGGATGATGCTGCACGAGATGTCTAACTACAGCTTACTAAGCGTATTCTTGGATTGCTTCGGCTCGGCCTCAGTCGTAACGTAGGCATGTAGATTATCTTTGGCCTTGTGTCGACAGAGACCATTTTTTTATAATTTACCTACTTTTAATAAACACCGTGTATAGTACACAACTTCAAATGCTTCATTTTGGAATAAAAAATTATAACGCAACCACGATCAGATGTTGAATGTGATGCGAGTGTGTGCGACCTCAGTGTGGCTTGCGTTTTGGGCCGCTAACAGAAACGCAACCCCAAACGCACGGAAGCGCTAGAGGGCCCCAGCCCTTGCGTTCCCTAATCTAAAACTCTCTAATGCCTTGTACTTGCGTCGGTAGTGTACCAGTTGTAATACTTTGTATTGCAATCGCGTCAGCTTTCCCAACAATTTCAAGAATTAGTATCATCTTCGGTTATAATTGCCCAATAATTTAGGTAAAGGTGAAGAAAGCATCGCGTAACACGGACTCCCTTTCCACAGGGCAAAACCACGTTAAATGGCGCCTTGGGGCGAATTACTGTTGCAAAATTAAAGGGTTCAGAGCAAGCTCACTTATATTATACGCTTATCCACACAGTCATTTTAGCCAACCTTCAAGTATATTGGCAATTATCGCCTTAGATCTGCGGTCCACCGCTGGCGTCTTAAGCACAATTTTCTGAGGGCTTCGAGCACATTGATTTTGGCGCAGGATGCAACGGGACGAAGTTACGACGGTGCTTTTCTAGAATGCGGTAGTGTAGTGCTACTAAGCACGTAACGATCCACTTGCTAATAGGCCTTGGTTCCGCATTGATCGCATTGGAGTGTCTATGGATATGCGATGGTATGGTAAAGCGCTTATCTCTTTGAACCGAAAACATTGCTGGCGGCGGGTGATACAGCACGCGCGCGCACCATGTTCGCTTCATTTCTTGCGAGTGCTGTGTCGCCATTGTTGGAGGTCAGTCCACTCTGATAAGACGCAAGTGCGTTAGCAGCTGTCGAGCAGGAAGCTTGACTGGAAATTATAGTGTTTCCACCCGTCTAGAGACACATAACGAAAAGCAATCCCAGCCTTGGAGATCTGCAGCTTGCCCCATTCAAGATATCGAAGGCCACGGTTCAAAGTCTCTAGTATCAAGATGCTACTCTGGAAACGCACTTTGTAACGCAGTTTTATAAGATCACAGGGACAAAGGCATTGCAGCACTACTTCAGCGAGGATCTCTTGCATAGGATAGTGTGCGAGAATTAAGGCTGCTTGTATTATGTGCAAGTTACCAATGGAGATTTGTCTCAGGAAGTTCGGTTTAGTGTTTCCGTATAAACAACAGGTTGTTATTGGGCTCGATGATGTTATAATGCTATTGTATGTCAGGTGCCACCTCGAAAGCACGCAGATACAAAAATATGCGCCAGTAAAATTCAAACGGCGCGATTTTGTTATGTTTTGTACGTAGTCAAACACAGAGCGAACAGAAGACCAAGGAAAGAACAAGCAGGACAAGAAGTTCCTTTTTTTTTCATCATCATAATCTCTCAGTTGTCTATGCGGTTTTTCACTCTGTACGATACATACACAACGAAACAGAATTGTTCGTAAGGTGAAGGCTGTAATTTGTTCGTTTGCGTTCGTATGTCAGTCCCTATATGCGGTTTTGCGTCTAAACCTGCTGGTGATCTACATAGAAGTATATCTACCCCCCCCCCCCCCACCCCCCGCTGCGGCCGGAAGGTCGTGTTGTGTTTGCAAACACCACCTGAATACTTCCCATGGACTAAATGAACACAAGATATCCAATCAACATCATGGCCCACCAAGTGTGTCAACGCTGAGAACTAAAGAGGGCGGAATACAACACGGGTGTACAAATTGCTCTGAAATAGGACCCGTAGTTTCTTGCCAGACGGCAAAGGATGCCTGCTCCACAGGCAGGACCGGCGGCATGCTCTTTGCCGCTATGTCAATAATATACGAAGGACCAGATCTGCGTAATGAGCAAGAGAAGATGATTTTCCTTAATACTACACAAGATTATTCGTACTTCGCTGCCAAAGCAGCTAAATAACTATGGTGGCGACACAAACGAACTCAGTATTATTCCTAGTTCAGTTAAGTTCATTATTACGTTCACTGCATTACTTACGTTTTGGACTCGGCTGTTGAATGCTATATGAATCCCACGCTTCAACTTCAATTATCCGAGAGAGCCAGAGTAGCAACTTATGTTCACCGCCATGCTATTATATTCCTGCCTGTGTCGTTTTTGTTCGGCTAACGATGCCGGGACTGTCGATTATTTTTCTAAAAGAATATTTTGGTGGTTTTAAAAACAAAAATCTCTCGTTCTGTTCTGCTGGGTCCCTATTCACAAAAAGCGCTTAGGCTAGAATGCTCGTAGGAGAGTGTTTCAGCCAATCCTAATACTGGACGTATCACTAGCCACGGCTGCTCACCAATAGCAAGTAACTCTTCTGATTGAAAACTTTGGCAATTCAGCATATGTTCCTTAGCTTTATTCGGCGAAGTAAAAAATAGGTGACGCTGAGCACATGCGGTAAACAAATCAGTCTTCGTTCTATGCGGCAGGCAGTCTTTCACGCTGTTTATGGTTTATGTGCAATTGTTTTCGTTTGTTCGCTTTTCGGCTGTTCCGAGAACTTCCGTTTCAAAGGTTGCGTAATCTTCGTCTTGATCACAAGAACTGAAGACGCCTGTCATCTGAACATTTTGGTTGAGCTGTGGAAAGAAGATAACGTTCAATAACAAAGTTAGAATCATTCGCCGAAAAAGATAGGTTTTCTTACACGCGATGATGATACTAGCGGCTGTATTTGTAGCGACTGTGTCTTTAATGCGGGATTGTCTTAACTATAAACGTGCCAAACGTGATTATTTGATATTTTGCAAAGAACATTACACAGCTCTATATTTATAGCCTTAACTGAATTAAACGAGCATTTTGATTAGCGCCATTATGCTGAACGATATCAAGTAAGGCAGCATGGCTTGCTCGTACAGGGTGAGGAAGTATAATTTCAAATATTCAGATGACACAAGATTACACATGTTCGTGTTGCTACAAGCGGGGTGGTCGCAGGGCTGTCGTAAAGCGCATAAAGCATTTCACTAATTTAGCCAAAACGTGTATTATCTATGATGACGTGTTTCAATATTTTATCACGAATGAGACCAAAATCTTGGTACTTTTTGATAAAATAGGGTATTAAGAGCACAGATATGACAAAAGGATCCATACAGCGCCACCAGAATTCATGGCGGAAAAAGAGTGCTAAATACGGGACTACTGTATGCGTGAAATAACAAGTGGATTTACATGGTAAGCACAATATGCACGCTGAGGAAATCTAAACAAAAGGCGAATAAAAAGCAAAGAAAAACTTCTGCGCGTCTTTATTAAAGGAAATATAAACAAGAGCGTCCACTCGCTAAGTCATGGAAATAACCAATCAGTTGTTTAGTTGAAGTGACCAATGGTGAGCTCACATATGAAGGCCCCTTGCAATGCACATTGAATTCCTCGTAAATGTCACGAGCGCACGTGTTGCTCATATTTCTGCACTAGCACTAATACTTGAATGAGCTGAAGGCACTTGGTCAAGTAAATACAGTTTGAAGGACGTCTGTAACGAAGATGAGCGGTGAGATACGCCACTGGGTATAGCCTGCTGTTTCTGTTAGTGTAAGCCCTAACTCCACAAGTATATGTAAAAATAACTTTTTAGTTTTAGAACTGGGCTAAAAACAGTGATGACTCCGTTTTCTATAGTTAGGGATAACACAGCTATCTGCCAGCGGCAAATGTGCTTGTTCGACTGAAAAACTGCGTCACAGCATAAATTATACATACGGTCCTGCCCCTTTTCTAGTAAGCTGAGAATTTGATTTACCAGAATACGATTTAAAACAATCCGGCTGTACTTAAGGGCATCATCAAAGCCCAGAAAACGTATTTTAGCAGAGTGGTGTCGATCATATATGAGAGAACAGAGTAGCTGATTACTAACTTTGTGCTTAACGGGAATGTTAGTTCTAGACAGAAACGAGATTTTCCGAGCGGGAAATTTGAACCTAATATTTGCGACTATGAATACTTCACACTGCAGTTGACTGCACGTTTTGGTGGAAATCTGACGTGTGCGTGTACACGTGTTTGTGTGTGTATGGGTGTGTGTGTGTTTTAAAACTCCTCACAAATTTACGTTTGTAAAGTTCACTTCTGCTTCAGAGTTTGACTATATATAATCTTCCAGTGAAACCGGGCACGTAGAATACTCACATTCAGCGCACGTCGAAGGCACTTAAAGCGCCACCACATCTTCAAAAATGCTGGGGAAGTGAGGCGGATATTTCTTTCCAATTCAGTGTAATTCCCTGCAGAAAAATAGACGACATGGTAGTCACATAAACGCATACTATCGAGGTGGACACATTACACAAACCAACAACTATCCAACAATTCCTCTCTGTTGCTATAGTAGTTATGCAGGTTGTTTCGATGCCCGAAAATATATGGCGGTCACTAATGGAACTAGTTATCTCAATAATATTTTGGGCGTTTTCTTTCAGTCTCCGCGTAACAGATTGATGTTTTCCGTTATATTCTAATGACCAATCGAAGATATCGTGTCTGCAATTGTTGTGTACTTCGTACTTTACGCATTTTCTGGCGCAATTTACTTTTAAGCGTTAATTAAGTTCAATAAGGCACGTGCCTTGGCAGACAGCACTTCCGCACACGTGCTCTGCTTGTGGTTGTGGTTGTGCTTGTGTAAGCCGTGTAACGACCGCACCAGCTTCGCTGTACATCGAGTTTCATAGGGTGGAATGGATGTGAATTGTTTAGAGCGCTGCTCTAGGCGCCCCTTCCTGCCGCGGGCGTCGGTGTGCCTAGTAACGGGGATGAAAGACGGCGATAGGGACGGGAGCGCGAGGAAGAAAACTATCGAGGATGGTATGGCGAAAGCATGAAAAGAAAACCGCAGTGCCGCGCAAGACAGGATCTGCGGTGACGATGGCTATGATATGGCGTCACAGTAGTGCCCGTCATTTGTTCACCGATAACACCAACGATACCATATATGGAAACAAAGCGCTGCATGAGCGGAGATCTGTCTGCGCCGGCTGCTGTGAATCAAGCCCACGCGTCACCCCACACACTGCATCTGGCAATCTCCCGATTAGCGATGTAGTCTCACCACACTTCGCCTCGTTTGCAACGTGCCGCACGAGACAGATTTTCCGCCCTAGCCAATATATCGCGAAATGAAAAATACCTATGCAGAGCTGCGCTCACATTTCTTATTTGGGAGTATCGAAATCGTTAGTAAATTTTTTTTTCTAGAGACTAAAAAATCGGCAGCGGGAGCCACGCCCCTTGGATATGGCAGACGTTGGCATCACGACGAGCCACAAATTCTGGCACCAGGTCTTCGTCTGGTGCGGCCAAGCTTGGTGATGTGTAAGAAATGTGGGAGGTTGTTCGCGGGTGTGATATTGTGGGGTGAGGAGAGGGCACGGGTATAACCACGGTTTTTGTGTACCGCATTAGGGTGCTGCCCGCAGACGTGACAAATGGGGTGGCCTGGTCTATGCTTAATGTGACAATTAATTGCGTTATATTTGATGTGATTGTTGAGTAAGACATGTGTCTGCCCGTGTAAGGTGGCGTGTCAGTGACGTGTCGGTTGCGATGGAGTCGGTAGGAGCAGGCGGCATTCGCCTATCTTTTTTTGTTAATTTTTTTGGGGGGGGGGGGTTGCTTGTGGTGCACAGGTCGAAAAGCTTTAGGAGAATACACTTCTTGGCATCAGATTACGCCGCTCGGTGTGCCATCATGGGCTTGTGAGTGAGCTTACTGATTGCGTTCTTTCCCCTGATGCCAAGGAACCCATTCTAAAAGGACCAGGGGGTATGGACGAAAGCAGGTGCCAATTCCTGAGCAAGTGCACTGGGAGGCAATTTGTTCTCACTAATTTCCAATAATTTAATGGGAATGTTCTCTTTGAGGTAGCCTATTTAAGAATGAAACTGCTGTCTCAGTTCAATATTTGGCCAGGCAAACCTTGTACGGGAGGGAGAGAGCAGCCAATAGGCAAGCGGGGAACACTCCGGACGACAAACGTCCGGGGAGCTCGTCGTTTTGGTGACGTCAAAATAACGACACGCTCCTATCAATCATTTCGATTACGAGCACGTCGTCTGCTAGGAGCAGAACTTGACCAGAGATTTGAAGTTGGAGCGATAATCCGCTCGTTACGAAACCGGCTTCGCACGGCACGTCTAGTGGATTGGATTGAATCCAAAGTGCGGCTGTGGCTACGGAATGGTTCAACGCTTGCCGATTGGCTGCTCTCTCCCTCCCGTACTAAAAAAAAGAATTTGCATACTGCCACTTAGTGACGTCGCCGCAACGGAACAGAACGCGTTTCGAACAAAGATCTCCGATCGCGCCCCAGTTGCTTCTGATTGGCGAGCTTCTCAGTTGTCCTAATGTTCAGTTGCGAATGGCATCACACATGTTCCATATATTGTACATAGGCAGATACTCTTACGTAAGGGATTCCGCGCAAACTTTATGTTTCATAAGGATATATTAAACTGACTAATTTGGCGCTGATTCTTGATTGAAGCGCAGTGGCGTAAACTACAAAGGACTAAAGAGAGACTCAGTAGTCGGAAGAACCGTACTAGCAGACATTTAGCTGGAATCTGAGCCTTTTCCAGTTGATCTGTGTCTTTCTTCCCCTGTGTGTTGGTTTTAGCGGCATCCTGCCAATAATATTTACGTTTCACTCAGTTTACAACTGAGAAATAAATGTATTTCATTCTATATGCCGAGGTCGCTTAAGTCGAATATTCATAGTCACTGCTACTGGGAAATTTTAATGTTACAACACTCTTAAGAAAGGTGAGGGCAAATCTTAGCTGCTTAGCCAATACAGTTCTGGATTAATTGATGCTCTGACCTGTTGTTTAGCGACTTAATTCACGCACAGTATTCATAATCGCGAAGCTGTACTATCTTTTTTTTTTTCGCGAAGTCCACGACAAAGAAAGATAATGCGGGCAGTATTCCAAACAGCCCCACCTAATCATTTTCAGCTTACTGCACATTACCATGACACATGACGCAATGATTGCGAATAAAGTAAGTCCGCGGCCCTTTGCAAGACTTCTGATGTTAGCAACAGAATTCTCAGCGAATACTCGTAGAAGGAAGCTATACTCTCCTTTGCCTTCGAAATTTTCATGTCTTTTACGTGAGTGTGTCCCGAAGTTTAGGCTCACTTCATGAATAAGAATTGGTATACTAGCAATCTAGGATAAATCACGTTGATATTATCAGACAACTATTTGTTGAGCCTTTCGGTACTGTGTAGATTCCAGTGCGGCGCCACAACTCTTTGGTTTAAATAATATGAACAGAAACGAGCACAGGACGCACCTTTAGCAATGCTGAAGATGTTACCCAGCAGCATTGTTAACAGAGCTCCGACAAAGGAAATCGAAAAGAAGGAAAGGTGATACAGTGGGAAGACGTTTGACCTGCACAGTAAGAGTATGCATATAAGGTACGAAATCTGACTTACCAAAGTCGAACTAATACAGCAACACAATTATAAGTAGCCATATGCCTATGTAGTACCTGATCTGCTTATATTTAAGTGCAAAATAGTGTATTTAATTTAGGAGTGTGAGTATTACTATAATGGCAGCATTAAAAAAAATTCGCAGTTATGCCCGAAAGGCGAAGCATCAATTGCGATAGCAAATTTGTAAGAGCTATACGGAGTAAGGATAGTAGTTTTATCGGCTGCATGACATTGAACACATTCGCTTACCAACAGAATTAATGGTGTCATCGCGCACAAGAAAACATGAATAGATCACACTCGATGACCACACACAACCGCTGTCAAAACGCTGGCACGAGCAAGCGCGCCAGCAGCAGCGAGCCAAGGTTCGTGCGGTCTATCGCTTCCACGGAAACTCAGCGGCTAAAGCACAGCGTTTACAAAGGTAGGAGCCGTGTTGCAGATCGCTTTCAAGATACGATGCGCGCGACCGCCCACCGCCGAGCAAAGTACAAGTACGCAGTTGCTCGCAGAGCAGAAGCCGCACACCGTCCCTCCCGCGCTGCCTTCCCACTTTCCTCCTGTCACCTGCGAAATTCCAGTTCCGCTTGCGCCCAGTCGCAAGATACGCATTTGGTGCCGCAGCACAACGTCGCCCCCTCCCTCCCCCATCCCCCCACGGCCTTTCGCGCAACAGACGACGTCGCATTTGCTCTCCGTCGTGCGTTCGCTCCCCGCGAAAACGCGCGTCCCTTGCGTGCTTTCAGGATCACATACAGCATACAGCGCGCGGCGACGATTGCCCTTGGATTTTATACGGACCCTCCCGGCGACTTCGACGCCAACGGCCGAAATTGGCTTGGCGTGCGCATATAATTGCTATTGCAATAAATATAATGTGATACTTGGCTACAGGGAATTCAATATTCTTGCTGTTTTCTTACAGTATCGAAATAAAGAAAACAAAAATAATAACAACAGATTAGAGTTACCTATATAGTTACCTTGGCGTAGTTTTATAAAGAAAACCAAGGAGGGACAAACGAAAGTACTAAAGTGAGAACTACCATACGTTCTGTTTATGGAGAGATTATGTTTATATATGGTCATATGTAGCTCACATAACGATGTTCGTGAGGATTACAACTCAAAGATGATTGGCCAGAATTGAAAGATGAATACATGAGAAATTACCAACACTGGAAAAAGGGGGACAATGCATGAGCGCAAAATGCTTTATCCAGGCCCCGTTATTTTTTTTCACTGCGGAAGAATCAAGCAGTACTTCACGCTCTGATCTGCTTCCGCATCCGTTTACAGTCTGTAGGATCTTACAGAGGTCTCTGAAGCGCGAGACCACCTTGTAAAGATAACATTAAGTGACATTCCACACACATCATAATAAATAAAAGAAGAAACACTGTGACACATGAACGCAAACAAACAAAAAAGAAAACAGCCAGTCTGCAATACATTCAAGTTTCAAATCTGTCGTGTTTCTGTCATCTCGTGGCGCATTGTGCACCCTCACAAATTCACTTTCTTCATTTCAACATAACTGTTAATGTCACGCGAAGTACAGAACCACGCATTGGGCTCATTTGGCAATGCATTCAAGCTTGCTTATCCCCCCACGCACTTCAGTTTGAGTCTACGATTTCTCCACTGGGTCTCCATGTCAAGCTTTGTTTCACTACAAAGGCAACAGAAGATAGTAAAGTTTACGTTTTGCCGCTAGCACCGTTAAAAAAATGGAAGCCTACACTATTTACGCTTCTTGCAGTGATCCTTTTATTTCATCGAGCAAACGTCTTTTTGTGGCCCACATGTGTACTAGACACAAACCTTTCATGCGACAATGCGTCTGTCCAAGCGGACGCGTTCGTTCCGTCAGTTGAATTTGTGGGCAATGGGCAACGATCCAGCGTCCCGTAAAAGATTGGTGGTGTTGCCATGCCTGACATGGCCCTGCCAATGGCGTGCCACAGCTGCAAGCCGCACACTAGCAGGCTTGCCCATGCTGCTGCCTGCAATAAAGGAGCAAAACTAAATGAATGAAATATTTTATTTGCATAATTGCATTTAACCTCCCAGACGGTTCGCTGCTGTATGTTTAC